>NW_021940813.1:7424418-7578377 GCF_001715985.3 Manacus vitellinus
GAGGAGCCTTCTTACAGGGACATGTCATAGTGAAGACTAACACCGGCTAATTGCATTTTCTAGTACTCTCCTGATGTGTGTCTGATGTAGAGACAGTGATTGCTATCATGTGTTTGCTTGGAGAAAAATATTACATGACACTAAAGCAATGTCAGATTCAGTGCATTTGCATTTCCCAGTTCCCACTGCTCAGGCTCACTGTTTCCTTCCTCCATTAGACCATAAGAGACACGTGATGTCTGCAGCACTGATTTTCTATACACCCCTTCCAGAGGACACAGGGCAGGTATTTCTAGGTTCCCAAGCATGTAGGTTTAAGATCTAAAAAGCCTAATCCTGAATCCAGAAAGGAAAAATATTGGTCATCTGCTGCACATTTTTACGTCTTTGTAACACGTTACCCACGTATGTATAGATTTTGGTGATGTCAGGTAGCTCTCAGTGTTCCCTAAGCAAGAACAGATATTGCCATTTTATTACTAGCAAATAATACTGCAATTAGTACTAATATTAATACCTTATGCTAATATAGCAACTAATAATGGAGCAGAACATTACTGCAGACTGTTAGCTGGACACTTTTACTCAAGTGAGGAAAAAAGTTACCACAGGTTCAGATGAATAAAAGGCAGACATGCTGGATGTTGAGAAACATTTAACCCTTAATGATACCAGTTTGACTTTTGTATCTCCTTCAGCCTTTGCTTTCTGTTGGCATCTCTGATTAGAATCAAATACCACTTACCCAAACTCACAGCATGTTGCTTGGCTGACCTGTTATATACGTTGTAATGTCACCACCTGTCAGCTTGCATTGCCCTTGTTAGACTTCTAAAATGGTAATTTAATAAAGGAAGGTGATATGAATCATCAAGGAATAATTTGAATTATCATCTGTAGATAATTCATTATGCACACATTTCTTGTGAGATCCTTAAATCAGCAGGGTTTCTTAATCAGAGACTTGAAAATTTTGTCTGTAACAGCTAGAGACTTGACCCATAAATCAGCAGCCAGGCCAGCAGGTCCAATTCATGCTTCACATTTTTTCCCTGTGAGAACGAGACACTTAATTACCACCAAGGTCACAGAAAAGGGGAAAAACCCTGTAACACAGAGTTGGTTTTGACAGCACCAGTACTGGCAGTGTTTTCTGAAAGCAGAGCAATTTGCAAGCAGAAGACAAAAGCATTGCCAGAGTGCTGGTACCACCACAGTCATCACAATTTATCTTCCTCTGTCTATGGAAGATAATATTTGCTCAAGAGAGACAGTCATACTCTTTCTCAGATTTTATTAGCAAAAATAATTAGTTATTCTGATACAGCCTCCTTTTCTATTCTTCAGTGAAGAAAACTCATGGTTTGCATCCTCCCCTTTGGGCGAGAGGAAGAGTTCTATGCAATTTATGGGAGGAATGGGGTCATGGTCTGACCATGGCACCCAGCTGTGACGCAGAGTGCCCTGGGGCTGGGCTGGAGGCACTGTGGTCTGCAGGGTCATGCTGTAGCCAGCCAGCACTGCAGGGAGGGAGGGAGGAAGATAGGGAGGGAGGGAGGGAAGGAGAGAGGGGAGAGCCTCAGAAGGATCCACAACCCTTCCTAAAATTAATTCACCAAGGAGTGAAGCAGGCACTAGCAGGTCGAGCCACCTTTGTCAGTGCATAAATCTTCCTATGCCCTGCTGAGGCAGATGGACTACATAGAGGGAGGGACCAGGACTAGCACAGCCAGAAGAAAATATGTTGAGCACAGCTCTCTAAAGTGCATTAGCCTATCTTACAATTTCAATCTCTTATTTTCATGAAATGGCATGGATTTAGTAAGCATTTAAACCCCTGCAAATTTGAAAAGGAAGTAAATCCACATTTACCCAGCTAAGTAAATGGCCCAAATCTCAGAAGTGCCAAGCCACTTCCAGATTCCCCTGAGGGGAACAGCACTGACTAGCTGGTGCCTCTGAAAGCCAGGTGACAAATTTCAGAGTTTTGCAAACTGTGGGCCAAGGGTTTTGCCAATCAATAGTCACTCAAATGTAATGAGCTGTCTAAGAGCACCCAGTCTGGATGATGGATGCTTGTCTGATCCTGGAGCAAAGACTTTAACCAATTGGCCGTGTTTATTGGACTGGATTCAGCAAATCAGAAACAACTAATTAGTTCTGTCAGCACTCATTTGAACTACTTAGGGGTTTGGGCAGGGTGGTTTTTCACTTGCTTTTCTGTTTTCCCTTTCTGGTCATGCAGTTGTTATAGTTCATTAGGGTTGGGAAGTTCCTGAATTCTGGTCCAGCTGTCCTTAACAGGTGCCCGAGCAAAGCAAGCACCCAAGGAGAGAGTGGGGAATCAGCTCTGCCCTCCAGGAAAAGGAGATTTCTGTGAAGAATGACCCCACTGAGATACCTTGAAAAATGCTGCATGTACTAGGAATTTCTGTGTCCAAAATTTTCAAGTGTTCAGCAGATTTGAGACCTCTTGAACTAGAGGAGATGATGTCTCCTTCCATGTTTTACACAACAAAGCAGATATTTTTTTTGTCCATGAGTAACAATAATTATTATTATTTGTATTTATTAGAATCATAAAATAAGCTTACCATGAAAATATGTCTGGCTTATTAAATACATTTTCACTAGTGGCAAAGCTGTCTCCAAAAAATCTTTGAGCTGTAACATGTATGTAAAGTCAACCTTTCCATATAACTAACTCCTCTTGTATTTACAACTTGGGAATCTGTTACAGGTGGTTTTCCAGGGTACCCTTGGTAACAAGTTTTCTATTACAGTAAGGGTGCACCAGAGAAAAGGAGACTGCAAACTGGCTGTGGTCCAGCTCCAGAATGAGACAGGACTGCGTTTCTATTTTAGTTTCTTCCTGGTTGCTATATGGTAATTTGATTGTGTTATTTTACTTCATCATGCAATTTTGTCCATTCTTCCCTAACTCCAGCATGGGAGCTGTAAAGAGATGAGAGATTTCTTTTGGAGCTCAGTCAGTTTTGAACACGATGTGTTCAGTAAATGAGTATATTCCTGGCCAGAAAGCAGCAATCACACCAGCAGGGAAGATTCATCTCACTGTCAGATAATGGAGGGAAGATGTTTGATGTTTTATAATGTACAGACAAGTGGCTCCTGCAGTCAGAGTGACAGAAGAAGGCATAAAGTTGTCAAGTATCTTCCTCACTGCTGTAGCTGTGGTCAGCTAGAACCCACCTGCCCAGAAGTGAGGGCTTCAAAGATTGCATGCAGCACTACTACCTAATGATGCCTGAATCTGACCTCTTCCAGCTGAAGTAGTTGCTTCGTACTAGCAAAGATGCATTTCTCAAAAAGATACTGCTGAATTTACTCTCATTAGCTGGGAGATGATGTCAAACGTGCTATGAAGTGTCTCGCATTAGGTAAAACAGAAAAGTAATTTTTCTCCTCAATTCTATTATCACAGAATCATAGAATGGCTTGTGTTGAAAGGGACCTTAAAGATTATACAGTTCCAAGCCCTCTGCCGCAGGCAGGAACAACTTTCACTAGACCAGGTTGCTCAGGGACCTGTCCAACCTGGCCTTGGACCCTCCCAGGGACGGGGCATCCACATTATGCTGATTAATGCAATTATTTCTAGGTATATTTGAATGGTAAAACTAGGTTGGCTTTATTTGCTGGTGTTATTACTACGGATATGCGTTTCCCTTCAGGCAAGATGCTGGAAATAAGGACAACACTCCCTGGAAGCTGTGCTGTACAACACAGCAGCATTTGAAGCCCACAAAGCCCCAGTGTGAGACCGGGTTTGCCTGAAGCAGTGGCCCATCTCTTACTCACAGACCCTCGGGAGCAGGGGTGATAATCGGCTGCTTGTCTGCTACAGGGAACATTTTCCATGCTCCTCCTTCTCTGGCCTTTTGCAGCAAATCTGTAAATTTTCCAGTCCTGGCGTCTGTGAGCACTTCCCCTAAATGTCCCAGGGGCATCTGCAAGCCCCGGGTACCTGGGCCCAGAAGGAGAAAAACTCCGCTGGCTTTGCTTATTTCGACTTGTTTCAGGTTGTCTTCAGTTCCAGACAGGTGTAATGGTAAAACAAAGCAGACTGCAGAGTCAGTTATTTTTTTAATGCAGCTTTTCAAACTAACATTTGCAGAAAAAGCAATAGGAAATGCAATTTGAAGGGTAGAAATCAGATGCTTTTCTGATTGCTTAACTTATCTGAACCAAAGGACTGTGAAATGAACAGCCTCAGGCAAGCTTGACCAAGAAGGCTCCAGAGCTGGCTGTGTGACTGATTCCAGGAGAGAGGGACTCCCTTTCCCCTGCTGCCTTGTGTAAACCTGAAATTATTCCTTCTCCTCTCCAAAGAACTGCCTTTCTGGAGTAAATAGCATTTGTCATAATCAGGAAGGGATGCTGACACTCCTTTTTTCTTAAGGCTGGCATCATTCATGTATGTGCACTCGGGCTATCAGACCAAGCAGACAGGCTAGCTTACAGAAGTAGAATCAGCACATTTGACTCAATAACATTTTTTATCATTAAATAAATAAGTCTCCTAAAAATTCCCACTTCAACCATCAGCAAAATATTTTACCTACTAACAAACAACCACATCTCACCGCCCGTGCAGCATTCGGAAAGCATTAAGTCGGGCTATTAGAATTCATTAAATTGCCTTAAAAAGCACAATGGGCATATTATCACATAGGCACATGCACTTACACACGCACACTGTTGTCTGCCCAGGGAACACTCCCAGTCACCTTTCTCAGCAGTCACGCACACCAGGAGCTCCTTTGATTTTAATGAACTCAAGATTTTCCCGTAACTGCCCATCTCCAGGGCTCTGAGAAAACAAACACTCAGGAACGCGGCTCGTTTGGCTGCATTGTCACGGTCTGCACCGGCTGTTACAGCCTCCTACAAGACGCACTTAACAGCCTCGGACAGACTCGCCAGTTATGTCATGCACAGATCAAAAGAAGTTCAAAAGCCTTCCACAAGTTTCGAGGCTTAGTGCTGTTGTAATAACATCAATGATGAAATTGCAATTGTATTTGATGGGAGCAAGAGCAGACACCTTGAGTCTCATCCCGGGAAGTACTGAGCTGCTGCAGCCCCCCAGTAAGTCCAAGGAGAGTGGTTCAGTGTCACACAAAAGCACATCTTATTTATTATCAATATATTTACCAGGCAATTAAACTTGACAGCCTATTTTTTGAGGCTTTCTGCCCAGTAGCAGCTGCACAGGTATCAGCCAACCAACTGTAACACAGCAGCAAACTGAGCAAGAGGTGCTGGTGCTGGTCTCTTCATTCGAGCTGTACATCACTCACAAATGTTGATATGAGTCAAATAAAGATCACAGCACATTTGTATCTAGCTTTAGGTGAAAGAACACCAAAGCCTTTTTATGCTGACAATGCTTCCCAAAATTTATTGTGACCTTCAAGAATCTGAAAATATTCTGCACCATCATCATCTCAGGGGCAGCATACATTCAATATTCATTAGAAAAGAAACTGCTGGGGTGACAGAAATCTGGTGGTATAGATTAGCTGCTGAGATTTTTGATTTCCCAAATCATCTAACAGGAAAGCAGCCAGGGGAGAGGAGAGGAGAGGGCAGGGAGCTTTGGCAATTATCTTGTCTGAGTTAGTTATGCCTCCACTTGCAGTACACATGTGGCCATGGGTACTTCAATAACCAGTTAGCTCTCATTTTATCTATTCCCTCCTCCCCAGCACCATGTCTTTGAGATCACGACCTGACCAGACAAGTTTCTCTATCTCATCTCCTTGGATCATTCATTACTTCACTAAAGCCTTAACTCCTGCTGCCTCTGATACCTGAAAGCTGCCTGATGGGGTTTGTACCTGATGAGGTACTGAGTGACTCTGGCACAGTGCTCAGCAAAGTGAGAAACAAGGTTCCTTAAGTGGAGAGGACTCCACACCTCGCAGACATGTTCTGGTTTCCACCACTTTCCTTCCTGTCATTTCCCCAGCATATTTTACAACTAGTCATTTGATTTTTAGATTCAGTAACTCACCAATTGCAGTGTCTGCTTGGTAAGGTTTAGATCTTGCCTGCTTCATTATTTCACCAAAGCTGGGGCTCCTGGCAATGAGTGTTAATTATATCAAATATATATTAATGTATGTTTTAGCTGCTTGATTGGGGGGGGTGAGATTGTTTTTACTGTACATTTAGAAAACATACTTCTACTAAATCTATTTAAATCAAGCAAATCCTGATATGAGACAAATCTAGAGGGTTCTGGGCTGAACTAGAGTGATCCAGGATTGTGCTGCACACCTAGAATTTACTGATCAGTGTATTTTTTTGTGCAATTTTCATTCTCCTATTATTCTGAGTTCTTCTTAATTTGTGCCTTTGTATATGAGAATTTGTTAAATAGATCTCTTACTAGAGCTTTTTGATTTCAAACCCATTAAAGTCTAGCTTTTTATTTGTTTATACAAACTACCTTATGGATAAATAAACATAATAACAAAATATCAGCACAGTGTGTACAGGGGGTATAAAGGGTTAAATCATATGACTGGAAAGGTAAACAGAGACGAAAGAGTAGAGAGAAGGGTGTTGTAACACATTTTAAGAGATGTAGCATGTAGCTAGGAAATTAATGAACTCCAATTATATTCCACTTTCTTTACTTTCTCTGCTATACATTTTCTTGTTTAGCACATTGCAGGTTCATTCTGCACCACTGTTTTTCAGTGAGGTGAATGCTTTTTCAAAACACTTCTTTTCAGTAGATTTGATTTCTGGATTAACTACTTAGCTGTCTGCTATTGTCCATGAATTCTGATGTTACTTTGCTTTGGAACCAGCAAGATACAAGAAGAATTTAGCCTTTTGCTGAATTTTTATAAAACTTACAGGTGAGTTCTGCAATATAAACCTAAATTTAACTCACAAAACCTGTAGAATAAAGTCATAAGTGTAGTTTTAAGAGCGTTTTCCTTTTCCAGATGGAATTTCAAGAAGTCTCTACATGTGATTTATACACCTCAGCCCTGCAATCTCTCAGTAAAAATCAGGAACTGCAGGTGAAAGCTTTAAGGTGTTACATGGGACCCAATTTAAGTGACCTGGAGGTAGATAGTGAAGAATGGACCTTTCCTTGTGGGAAGGTCTGCATCTCCTGTTGCTGTTTCTGGCCCAATCCTCACTCACGTGACTGGTCATGGGTGGTACCTGACAGGCACTGTCACAGCTTCCCATGCTGGGAGCATGGTCCTGGTGGGCATAAATGGACCTTGGTAAAACCTGAACTAAGTCATCCTGTACAGCAACATTTGCCTGCAGTTGGATGTTCAAATATGCTCAGGAAAGGCCAGTAAGCAAAAGTAGCTATGCATTAACTGAATGATGCCTAACAAATAAACGGGCAGCTTGCACATGATTTAACAAGGAAGGGACTAATGAATTGGATATATGTAGTCTGTGAGAGGGATAACAAACATCTGCACAGGAGCACTCCAGTGTTGTGTGGTGCAGACATGCAGCCTGGGACATTCCCAAATGCAGAATTCAAGGCACACCACCTGCCCCCAAGCCAACAGCATGGGTCTGACATACACAGAAAGCCTCTGCATGTGCAACAGGCCACCAGGCTGCTGGATCCCAAATATGCTGTTTGACCACTGCTTCTTGTATCTGCCTTATGAAGAGGTGTCTCCAGCAGAAAGCCCAGGGCTAAACAAAATGGACTTGGGCTCTAAAGTTCTGAGGTGACACAAACCAGAGCAGTGGAGTGAAGCCAGCAGTAAGAAACCTCATCCTGGAGTGCCAATACTACCATTCTACCCAGAATGGCACAATACTACCAGAATGGCACTGCTATGCCCTTACTGATTGATGTGATGGTAGCTGCTGGGAGAGGCAAGTGCCAGGAGAAGCCACCAAGGTGACCTGCCCTTGGAAAGACTGAATTTGATGGAATTTTTTCTCAGAAGTGCAGCTCAAACTGACCTGGGCCAATGACTGGCTTTTGCTACTGGTGCCTTTGAAGATCTATGAATTCAAAACAACAGCCAAAGCAGCTGATGAACATTCTGGACATGATTTTGACTTTATCCACACTATTTTCTATCTTGGCATATTTCTAACTCATATTATATTAAGGCTGTTTAGTGTTATGTTCATTACAACATCTTTTATTAGAATTTCTCTCTTGGGTATGAAGAGATAATCCACATGAATATTTTTTTCCATTATGGGCCACATTATTAAGCCCATTATTGTATTTTAATTGACATTATTATAGCGCATTAAGTACTTTGACATGGGTTAGAGGTAGTTTGTTAATAACACTATTACTAAAATACTAAAAGCTGCGTTTCTATTCTGGTTGATGTTGAAGCTTTCAAAATTGTACTCATTCTGTCACGTAGCTTGGGAACACAAATCTGGCATTATCTGACTGCCTTTTATAGTGCTTCTAACTTCTCTAATAATCTGCTGTTTCAACAATGCCCCTATAAATCACTGAACCAAAGGTGATGCAGAACAATATATCACGTCTGGTTACAGTCATTGGCTGTGTCAAACAAAATTTTATCCTATCCAAAAAGTCTGAATTACTTCAGCTGTGTTATTTAAATGAATAATGATAGAATAACTCTCAGGATATTTAGAGAATTTGTGGGGCTTATTTACATTCTGTTGGGGTGGTTTTTTTCCAGTATTTTTTTTCAGATGCCTTTGTGGCTCCTACATCCTCATCAGAACTGTAAACACTTTTATCATCACCAAATCGTTTCCAGCAACACCCTGCATGAATTAACAGATTGAATTTGCCAGCCACACTGTTTCTGTTTCTATTCATCATGGGCAAATTTGCAGTTTTCTGTCCTGTGGCATGTTCCAAGTTAAACAGAATTAAAGAGATGCAAAAAACACAGGCATCTTCATTTTTTATTTTTTTTTTAAACCTGAAGAAGCCGGTTTACAGTGAAACACAGTAAAAGGGGAGCTTAGATTAACAAGCGGGCTGACCTTTCTTTCAGGATAAGACCTTACTTCAAAAGACTGTGATGAAATATCTAGTAAGAATTTCCATCAGTATAAAGTAAAAAAAGTAATAAATTAAGCTTGTATTCAATACTTATGCTTGGGGCTCAGGCAGACAGAGGTTATACCTGTACTATTTAACACCATAAGACATTCCTGGGCATTGCAACTTAAGCAGGTAGGCTTTTAAAAGGCCTCTGGGACAATTTTGGCCTCAGGTAACTTGTTCTCTCCGTACTTCATATGCTCATGTCACAGCTTGTGTGTGACTACCCTTCTTGGAAGGCCAAGAAGGACCTACAGCGTGGATACAGATTCTTCTGTCAGAAGACTGTGGTCCTCAGCACATTAGATTTACTAACAGAGATGTAGCCAGCTAGTCCTGTTGAAGTGATGGTCACTTTAGTAGGTCACTTATATATACTCTTCTAATGTTTTCTACAGCAGCCCAGGTCACAGAAATGAATGAGACAGCCTATTTTCCAGGCAGAATGTGGAAAGAATATTCCCATCAGTGAGATGTGAATCGGGTCTTGTAGGCAGAAAGCTATCAACAAGTAAAGCAACAAGGAAGACCAATCTTTTTTCTCTGAGACCACCAATTCAAGATTTCTATTTGTGAAACTCAAACAGCTCACATAAACCTCCAGAGGTTTGGAGGGGGCTATCTGAATTGGATTACATCCCTCACACAAAATGACAGAAACCAGAGCAATGCAGCTCTTTCCTGGCTCTTGATTCACAGTCAGGTCCAGTGCAGCCCTCATACCCAGGGAGGTTTTGTGAGCAGTACAGGAGTAGTGTGGACACTGGGACTGCTCTCACCTTGGGAGAAAGCACGACAGTGGTGAGGGTTCTTTTCACCACAGTTTTCTGGGATCCCACTGAAAGCTTAACCCTTTCCCAGACATGAGGGAAGTCTAATTCATGCAGGGCTCAGAGATTTCCTTCAGTTCTTCAAGGCATGTAGTGTATTTTCACAGCTTTCTGTCACATTGCAAGTTTGATGTGCAGTGACTACAGTGTATGTAAGCCCTTAACTATGTGAAATAGATGAATTAAACTTGACTTTTGTAGATAAAGCACATCAACATCTCCCTGGTTGCACAGGTTTATGGAGTCTCTGTCACATACTTTTCTAGGCATAGGTATTTCATCTCAGTCTGTAAGGTAAATTTTACTCTCTCAGGCTTTTACTTTTCTCAGATGAGTGTTTCTCCTGTTTTCCCATGTGAAATTTTTTCACCTTTTTCGAATGATTTACTCTGTCCAGGGAAGACTGAGAGATATGAGGGTAGCAGCCACAGTGACTAGTGATGCCTGTGCTGTCTGGGTTGGTTAGATTGATTGGTTGTTTTTTCAACAAAAAGCTGACTAAAAACAGCTCTCAAAGATCTTTTCTTGGCAATATGGTGTACATTAGTCTACAGTCTACAACTGCATTGATGGACCCATAGGTATTTATGGTATTTATGGTATTTATGGTGAGCAAGAAGAAGTTCTTCCTTTTTTACCCAGGTTTCATATTTTTCTGTGTGAAGGAAAACTCCTTTTGACTTCTGCATAAACTCTGCATTTTGCATGCAAGTATTTTGCTAATCCAGTTGTTTTCCCTTCCCTGCAGAGGAATTTTTTTTTTGGATCATCATGATGACCTTCCCAAAACCGTCAGAGCTTTTTTTTCCCCATATCGTAACACTGGACTCCAAAAGCTTCTCAGTTTTAATTCTCATTCTGCTAGAGGGGTCTTCTTTACTATCAGGAGGTCAATTAATACTCCAATGCTCCATTTCCCCACAAACATCAAGGGATATTGTGGTAATAATTGGAAGTTTTTGACAGAGCTCTCATTAGCAGCAGCTTCATTAAAATGTTATTTTAAAAAAAAAGGACTCTCTAGTTGATATTAGAAAAGAGTATTTTATGCAGAGCAGACAACAATTCTGAGAAAAAAAGTCCGTAGGTGCTTGGTGTGACTTCTCCTCTAGACATAAAAAGCTGCTCTCTCTGTTTCAGTGCTCTGCTGACTTCCAAGTAGCTTTTGCACAACCCGAGGAAGCCCCTGCTCTGTTAGTGCAACAAAGTCATTGGGTTCTTTGCCTTTTTTGTGAAAGAGATAGATAGATAGACAGACAGATAGATAGATAGATAGATATAATGCCCAGTCCCTGTTGCAATATGCATCCCTCCTCTGCTCCTTTCCTTTATCCACAGAGGGTGAGAAACCATCATACACCCCCTCCAGGCCCTATAGGATGACTACTGTGCTGGGAGAGACATGTGAAACACAGGGATCTCTGCTCCTTGAGCAGCAGCACAACACCAAACTCTCAGTGGATCAAACACAGGATGCAGGAGCTAGAGGGACAGATCACTGATGTCCCCTGTGGTGTGCACTGACTGCAAACCAGATACAGTGGTTGCAAAAAGCTGAAAGGAATTGAGGAGAGAAGGGATTGAAATCAGAGAAACTGCATTCTTTCCAGTCTTTTCCATCTACTTGAGTAATGCTGTGTATAACAATAGTACATAGAAAGTCCCTGGGCAGAAATTAAAAAGGCTGATGGAATCCCTGTCACGTCTATGATGTTCTTTAATATCCAAATTAATAGCTGGGAAGTGTATCTTGGTAGACAGATATTTAAAACTGTCTCTCCCCAAAGAGGCATCCTGCCCTCTATATGAGCTAATCCATTCCTGCTCTAATTTGGCAAATGAGCCTTTATTTTCACCCCAAAGAGACCTTCTAAAGACCCTGAAACTTGCACATGCTCACTTACATTCTAAATTTTTGGGGCCAGGATCCCCTCAGACCCACAGTGTGAAAAGAGGCTGGCTCAAGCAGACATGGGCCAAGGAAGATGTTAAAACCAAACTGCTGCTTTGGTTGCTTATGTTTGTGTGTTTCCTAAGAGTCATAGATGTTATTATTTTATTTCTTAATTAACACCTCTGATTGCAGAACTCTGATACATTTATACATAGAATGTGATTTTGGGGCTTTCCATGATCTTGGTGTGCCTGAAGCTGTGACGCGAGATCCTCTCACTTTCACCACTGAGGGACTGCAATATTGGTTTATGACCTTATCAGCTTTGGTTCATCATCCCCTTCAGAAAAGCAAAGGGCAATTCTGTCACAAAGAATTGTGAATAAGAAACAAGAGGATCACTGTGTGGAGCAGAGTAATGCCTGGGGCTGATGCATCCCGAGAAGTATGGTAAGGGTTTTTAGATGATAGTTGGGGAGCTGGAGTAGAGAAGGCTCCAGGGAGACCTCACAGCAGCCTTCCAGTACTTGAAAGGGGCTTATAAAAAAGATGGAGGGTGACTTTTTACATGGGTGGATAGTGATAGGACAAGGGGAATGTTTTTAAACTAGAAGAGGAGAGATTTAGATTAGAAATTAGGAAGAAAGCCTTTACTCAAAGGGTAGTGAGATACTGGAACTTCTAAGGTTGCCCAGAGAAGCTGTGGATGCCCCAACCCTGGAAGAGTTCAAGGCCAGGCTCAATGAGGCTCTGAGCAACCTGGTCCAGTGGAAGGTGTCCCTGTCCATAGCAGGGAGATTGGAACTGGATGATCTTTAAGGTCCCTTCCAACCCCAAACATTTTATGATTCTGTGACTCTATGATTTTCTTTTCTCTCCCTCACCCACTTATTTATTGTTTTCCCCCTTTCTGCAGTAGTAGGTCAGCCAGCCCTCCCAAGTCAGCCCTCCCAAGCCCTCCCACTCCTGACAAACTGGGCCAGGAGTGTGACTGAGTGAAGGAGGAAGGAGAAGCTGCAACTGCATTGAAGGCAGCCCCACCACTGCCCCCTTTTCACACTCAGAGTACAGTGTTTTAAAGTGTCACCAATACCCCTTGCTGACTAGCTCACTCTTTTTCAGCACTGGACATGCACTGGGGCATCTACAGAGAAAATCTCTTCTTTTCCTACACAGCAGGAGAATATATTGGAATGTTAGGTGGTAGAATTAAATGAATACAAGAAGAGGGAAGTGCCTCAGATATTATATTTTAATGTGCTTAAAAGTATTCTTAACCTGATAGCTCACAGTGTACACAGAAGCAGCAGGAATAAGCTCTAATATTTCTGATTTCTGTGTCAGGTAGCTTTGGTGTGCTCCAATACATGAACTTCCCCAAAGATCAGGATGAGTCTTTGTTCCCCCTCCTGTTTCTAAAGGACTCCTCCTTTTTTGTCCTTCTGCTCTCTCCCCACGCAGAAATTCATTCAAAAGGCAAGATGGCCAGAATGCCCTTTAACTGTGACTGGATATAGACTTCCTTCAGCACAGGGTTAATTAAAATCCTCTTACTCAGAAGGACAAATTTCTGAGGTCATTTTGCCCTTACTTGTTTTGCTGTCCTAACCCAACTAAAGTGTGGATAAAGTGAATTCCAGTGCACCTATGGTACCTGTAGCAAATCCCTCAGAACAACAAAAAAATTGCTAATGAATATGCCTACCATTCTAGCTTCTTGCTATCTTCAAGTATGTAATGACAGCTGAAAGATACCCTCTGACTGCAACTGCTGAGGAACACTGCAGTAAATCATGACTATCTCCATTGTTGCTGTTTTCTGCAGTGAAAAAGTAAGTCTTCCTCAAAGCAATATTGCACAATTCACAGTTAAAGGAACGAAAGGTGTTATAATACAGTTATGCAATGTTTGTGCTTTTAGCCAGCCAGTTCTGGCCTGATGCAGATTTGTAAGTGGCAAGTGCTATAAATGGCCCATGGGGTTATTAAACTTTCCTGGGACTCTCCTGGCTACCCAGCCTCATCCCCCTGCCCTTTCCTTGTGCTCCCATCTGGCCACATCCCATGCTGCTGGCAAGACCTTGCAAGGCTTCCCGATGACAGAGGCTGATGGTGAAATCAAGTATAACCAATATCTGCACAGATGCCTGAAATTTCTGACAATACAGACTGTGAAGACATTGCTTTGGAACATCAGCGTGAATAAATGTTGTGGGTAAGCAGGGAAATACAAGAAGATGTTAGAACCTCTTTTCCCGGAGCTATGCAGCAGCCTGCCTCAGAGTAATCACTTCTCAAAATCAACCAGTAATAGCAATTATTACACTTAGCTTTTGCTTTGTTTGAACCTCGTCCTGGGAAAGAATAAGAGGATTTGGATAAAAGCCTAAACTTAATTAATCTCTTAGGTTTTTATGTTTCCTTAATTTGACTTTATTTTTTTACTGTATTTTACACATAAGATTCTTTTATCTAGGGAAGCCAAGTTTACATTATTTTGGTTATGTTTATTGGTAAGGCTGGATGAAGCAGCCCACAGGTCCATAATGCCTTTCAGTGGTCTCAGGTTATACAGCATTCACCCTGAAGCACAGGTTACTCATGGCATTTTACTGCTCTAAAGTATTGCACAAGAATTGCCCAAAAGAGAGTACTTTGAGCTTTAAAAAGGTTGTTTGCTGAATGGCTTTTTTTCTTACATACAGAGTGAAGACAGTGTCCAGAAGTTGAAGCAACTCACTAGGCACCACATTTGTGTGTAATGTACACTAAATTCCGAGGTGAACAAATTCCCAGATAAGGAATTGAGCATTTCTTTAAACACAAAGATACAAAGGGTACCAGCACATTTTCAAAGACCTAAAAACAACCCAGGATGTGACAGGAAGGCAGCAAAACCGTGGCAAAATACTTAAAACACAGCAGCAAGAGCTCTGCTGACATCCCTGTCTATGCTTGTGGCTGGTAACACCGACGGACACGCGGCTGCCTCACCTCCAGCACGTCCATCATCACATGCACATTCACACGTCTCGTAAATTTTTATCATACTTAGTACAAATTGTCCTTCTGTTCCCTTGCACCCTTGTGTGCACAGAGGCGTCACCGTGGAGCGGGCGAGAGGCAGTTTCAGAGTCATTTCTTGGCTGCTGGCAGGGAACGGGCAGAAAAATTCAAATTCACTGAATGAAAGGAGTAACAGTTCGTACATGCTCCAGCAGATTTTCTAGCAGCAAGCAGCCATTTGTTTCTAAGGTTCTTTTCTAGTTGCTTACAGCAAACCTGGTGTCACATGCACCCTTTTATTCCCTGCTGCTATTTGCAGCAATGGAAGCCTCCAGGTGCTCCACAGCGCTTTGCTCTTGTTTTGCTTAAGTGTTTGCACTCTCTATAGAGGGTTTGTCACTACTTCACTCAACGACACATCCAAACTCATTAATACTGAGTCCCAGACTTTATTTTATTTAATATAATTTAATTTTATTTATTTTATGTTACTGCCTCCCATGAATCTTCAATCAAAAGACAGGTTTTCTGCTTTCTGAGGTGGTGAACACCTTCAAAACTACTCTTTAGGAAAAAAAACTCACAACACTTTCAAACGGTTTTGTTGTGTTTTACTGAAAATCATAGAGAAATATTTTAGTCCTACTAAACTGGGCTGAGCCAGTTGTGCAGACATTACGTATCTGTGCACACACTGTCACAAGAATATCTGCCACCAGCTGACACTGTTGTCATTAAGAAGTTTAAAAAGCTGACTTTTCTTCTCCCTGCTTCAAAGAGAACTCAGATGAGCAGAAGCCAAGCAGTAAATCTCAAAAGAGGGCTTTGTCTAAAACATCACAGTAACCCCTGTGATAACAGCAAATATCTGATGGAGATAGTTAATTCCCAGATAAGCTCAAATCAATAAGTCCAGGATGAGGTTTGTGAGCATCAACAGTCTCCTTTCACCAGCAGCTGCAGCACAGGAGGGGCAGGAGGTGAGCTCTGAGCAGGGTTGGTCTGGGATGTGCTTCCTAAATCTCATCCTTATTGATGCCTCCCACTGCAGCAACAACACTGATGGCACCGACCAGCTAAAGCAGGAAATACAGGGCAACAGTCCTTCCCAAAGCAATGCATCTGCATCCTCCCTCCTCACTGCAGAGCATCCCTCAAGCCCTGCTTGCTGATCACAGCCCTCAGGCTCAGGTACTGCTGGGATGGGGTTTAGGACAAAACCCTGGCTGACAGGCAACAGATAGAGAAATGTTTTTTTTACAGAACCAGCGCTGGAAAAAAAATATGTATGACAGTTTTCCACAAAACCTCCAATGATTTCAGTGGCTCAAATTCAACAGTGCCTATGCATGCTCTTAATTTTGACCTATTCTGTACCCTAGAAAAGCAAATGGGCAGGGAATATTTCTGCCCTGCAGAAATCAAACCTTTCCTTACTGTCACAGCAGAGATCAGCCCCAACTTTGCTCTGCAGGTGACTGTGTTTGTGGACAGTTTGATATCAAAGATTGAACATGAGGAAAGCACAGAGCACTCCCAGTAGCTGAGCAACACAGGGGCAGATGATGGGGTGCTGAATAATGTATGCTGAAAGAAGAATAGAAGTGAAATATTGGATGCTCAGCATTTATTTAAATTGAAAAAGAAAATCTTGTTTAAAAAGCAGACAAAGAATGTGGAAAAGATCTAGGGAAAATATGAGTCCACATTTTTATGTCCACTGTGCTTTAAATATTTCTTAGGCTATTTATAATGATGTTTAAGACTAAAACTCCTTGACAGACTTCAAACAAGCAGGCAGGCTAATCAAACTGACAACAGAAGCTATAGCAGCAGTTTGGTAGGGAAAAAACAATCATTATGGGTCTTTGTACAAACACAATCCAGTTATATGAACTTAATACAGGGAGAAAATCTTTAGAAAGAAACCATTTTAATCTGAAAAGCAATTGTGTCACGTAAGTCCCACTTCCAAATGACTGTAAGTGCCCTTCTGTGCAAGATTAATGATTTTCAAGCATTTTTAGTACTGTTTGATTTGTTCTTCATCCAGCTGAGTGAGTCCTTTCATGAGAGGGTACCAGTAGAAAGCAGTCAAAGATCTTTCTGCTTGAAAAGGACAGCAGTTTTGATAAGGTTCACTACAGTTTCACTGAACAGTGGGTTTCTGATATGTGACCACCATGAGCAGAGGTAGTGGTTCAGCATCAGGCATGTAAATGTTACCATACATTTATGCCATACCTCATGCTCCTACACACCCATCTGAATATTACTTAGCTGACTCCCTCTCTGCAGGTATGTGATGACACACTAATTGGAGGAGGGATAACATCAAAATATGTGAACTGCACATCAAATCTTGATGCTTAAAGCACCAAAATAATGGTTTCCTTTTCAAGCGGAGACACTAAAGAGCTCCTGCTGAACTACTGCAGTATTGGAGGAGGTCAGAGCGTGGCAGAGGATCCATCTTTTTCCACATGGCAGCTCTGCAGTTGGTCTACTCAGAGCAGCAGTGTTTTGAGATTAATAAGGAACTTGTGGAAAGAGAGTTGAGGGGGGACTAAAGTCACTTAAGATTTCATCTGATTCTTGCTATACAGCAATAGAATGCCAGGACAAAAGGCTTTGCATTATTTTTTTTCTAAAATTCGGGGAAGTTGCCTTGGTTACCCATTCTTCTTCAGACAGACACTGTGAGGCAAGAAGTTGACTTGACTCTTCTTTTTGAATCAAAAGGCTGAAATTTCTTTTTCTGTGTATGTACTTATCTCACCAGGTGCCAAGGCACGTGAACCCCATCGCAGCTCCCTGTAGGCTCAGAGGGCACTGCAGGATTGACAGCAGACCTCTCAGCATTACAAGGAGGTGCAGCACTGAACTCACCAGTGACTATGCTGTGACAGACACAGCTCTCCAAGCACCAGAACTATTGAGATTGATGGGGTGTCCTGTGAATAAAAATACTTGGCAATTACAAATTTTGCGAATTTAGGACCTGTTTACTCATGTGGCCCTTAAATCAAGTTTCACATTGGAAAAACATGCCAAATGCTGTTACTTTTGTCATTTAATACATTTTGACTTAACAACATTGAAAAATCCCCAAGGCACATGTTATCCCAATTAGCTTGCTTTCAATAGTTGAATACATCTGAATAATAAATTCAATTACAACCTCTGTGTGTGTGTAATGGAAATGGGGTTACATGAGGCCATGGTGATGTTTATTTATCTGTCTGAGCATAATACACTTAATGTGAAAAAAAAAAGGTATAAAATATTATCGACTTCACTGCAGAAACAAGAGTGATACTCTGATGTTGGGAGCTCTGACTGTGGTGGTTCTGCAGAGCCCTGAGGGCCTGATGAGAAGCCAGTGAGACTGGCAGGGACTTCCCATCACCTTCCACAGGCAATGGCTCAGGAGATGGGCTTATGCCTTGGCAATGATAATATTGTTACAAGGAAATATGGCCAGAATGACAATTTTTTTTCAAGGCAACAGAATATATCCCATGAAACACCAACCCGGTGGTTGGTTGCAGAGAGCAAAGTAAAACTTCCAAACCCCTTTTACACTAACTTAGAGGTTTCCTCCTGAGAGTTTCCCACAGTGAAGTGCAGCTATGTCCATTTCTTGGACAGATCTGAAAGAACTGGAGTTCTCTTAGAGAGCTCAACTGGTTTGTGATACACCCCTGTTCAAAACTCTGAGGTAAAAAAACAGACATGTTATGAGTTATAATGTGTCCTCTTTCTGATTTGAATTAACCTACATTCCTTTATTTTTATTTTTTAATTTCTATTTTTCTTATTTTATTTCAAAAGCCATAGGAAAATCAAAAGACCAGTCTTAAATAAAAGTTGTGATAATTTGTTCTTTATACAATGTAAATATATTAATGTTTGTTGAAATCACTTGCTCTGCAGATCAATGACTACAGCAACTGTATTCTCAGCTCAGGACAGAACATCAAATTTATTACATGTGTATATACCATGAAAGCACAAAAATTTTCCTATTTTGTTTCACCACAATTTGACTATTCTGAAAGCATGAAAATAAAACTTTGAGCATTGGAGCAAGCATAAACAAAACATAAGAAAAATCTTACATCCCTTACGGTCCCTCCTGACTGACCTGATTACTCTTTGTAATGACCTTATATTTAATTACGATGCAAATAATTACACTAAACATTGCATAAACTTCATATTAATCAATTTAGGGCACAAGAAGCAATTCCCGTTGTTGAATCCCTATTTATCAAAGTTGCCATAAATAAAAGAAAGGACACTTTAAAGCACTCACTGAAATTAAGGAAGCCTGAAGGCAGTGCTGCTTTGCAGCCTCTCCATGCAGCTCTGCTGGTTTATGCCAGCTCTGAGGTGTCCCCTGGTGGTTATAACAGTAGCAGGAGCACCCACTAACTGTGTCCAAATCTTTACTGAGAGATTAGATCAAATGCCCCAAAATGTTTAGATGTAGGTAAAACTTAAAGAGATTTTAATTAAAACTCAAACAAAAACAAACAAACAAATAAAAAAATGGAAAAAACTTTTATATGATGAGGTTTTTTTCTTTCTTTATTTGCAGGAGAAGCTGCCAGACCTCTGTGGGTTTTCTGTGTCATCTAACACATGCCTTGCTATGTCAGAGACCTAGCAAGGGACCTGTTCTTTTTCTGGACACATTACACCTGCTTTGGTTATATTTTGCTCCCAAATAGGAAGTACTGTCAAATATTTTGTGCCCTGCAATGCTTAAGTGTTTGCAGTATAATGCAAACCCCATTCCCATTACATGTTAGCAGCCCCTGGAATAGTTTGCAGCAGTGACAGTGCTCCCTTCTGAATCTGCATTCCCCCAGATATTTCCCTGTGGAAGTAAGCTTTATGAACTTGCCTTTTGGCACATCCTATGCAAAGCTATGCTTACTCAAACATATACTTTTTACTACACTATTGCTGCTCAAAACAGTAAGAACAAATCTAATATAACCCGTAGTGCAGCAGAGGAATTTCGTGTCACAGATGTGAAGCCCAGTCTCACTGATACTTATTATAGAAAAAATCTCTGCAGGGTAAACATTGTACAGGTTAAAGCAGAGAAGGAATATAGACAAAAGGACAGAATAAATCAGCATCTTAGTAATACTTGACAATGTGACCTTTGCTCTCTCTATTCTACTGACACTTGGTTCCTCATCTTTAACTGAAAATACGTATCCGAGTCTTGAGGGGATAGCAGGATATAAAGTTTTTATTTGAGCTTTCATGGTATGACATGCCAGGAGAAATACAGCACTCAGGTCATCTCAAATTAGTGCCAATAAAACTTTTATGTACTCTTTCTGAGTACTTAGATGATGCTCTCATCTCAGTGCTAGTCAAGAACCACGTAGCATCCACATGCCTTGCTGCATCACACTGCCATGATTCTGTGCCTATTTCAGATGTTTTGGGTACTACTACCCTGGAAGCAGCGAAAAGGAGGTACCAAATCAAAATGCTAATAATGTGTTGAAATTATTTTTGAAATAATTTTTTATCTCTCTGCCTAGAAAGCAAATACTTCTATTTGTCCCAGGCCTTGTTGTCCCGGCCATGCAAAATGCCAAAGGAGGGTCTCCAGTAAAGGAAATCTAAGTGATGGAAAGCAAAATATCCCCTGGTGCTTTACTATACTATTGTGAGTACAGGCTGACATTGAGGTGCAACCTTGTCTCAGCCCACTGGCAAAACCCATGGCACCAGCTCTGTCCAGCTGTTCATAGATGCCTGACCAGGAGCAAGGAGTTTGGGGAGGCCAATGTGCACAGGCAGAAGGGTCCCTCTGACACTGGATCTTCAGGGCATGGTCCTAACCACCCTTTACTTACTGAATCTAGCCTAAAGGGGATGGAAACAGGTTTTTTGAGCACAAGAGTCTGATGACATTAAGATCTACACAGACATTTTTAGAACTAGAAATAAATGCTATCTACTACAGAGAGAAAGTGAAAATATCCCTGTTCTGGTGCTTGTACTTCAAACATTGTGCATTGAAAAGCACTGAGTTTTAAAATTTTGAATAGTGACAGACTGAATATTACCTTTTTAAATGTGAGGAAAGAGGCTGGTATGAGAGAAAGAGAAAAAAATGTAAAATCAGTAATGAAGAAAGTCTGTTTATATGTGCTGAGTCCTTGAAAATTAGAGTTAATCCCAGAGAAAAGGAGTCACAGGTAAAGGGCAGGTACATAAATCATTAGCACATTAATCTATGCATAACTTGTATTTACTGTGGCTGCCTGAGGAAGCTTAATTTATTCTCCTTGTGCTCACAGAATAATAACTGTTTTGGTCAGAGGTCTTTCTAATCACTTATATGCATTTGGTTTAAGTTACTTATCCAGGACCACACTCCCTGATGCAAAATGGCCAACCCCATTTCTCTTCCATTTTTAATACATTTTTTCAAAGGAAACTTGTCTCTGTGAAAAGATCACCAAGCAGGGATCCAAAAGTGATAAATAGTACTGAGCTCTCAGGCTTAACACTCTCCTTGGTCTTTCCCATTTCATTCTGCCCCAGCTGTTTCCACTGGTGGTGTAATGAATAGGCTAATTACTACAAGTTCATTGCAACTGCTGTTTTTTAAAGTATGAATTGGGTACTGAAACCCAAGGTCATCACTGTGCCTGGTAGTCCTTCCTCTAGCTAATGTCGCCAGACTTAATTGTCTTGTTTTCAGTTGCATTTAGTAAGTTTTAGCATTTGCACCAAAACTTTCCAGACTTGAGGCTTGCTTTGAGTTGTCCTTGTTGATTTTAAGTCAAAGTGCTCCAGCTGTTTCAGGGAATTAAGGGAAAGTGTTGGTAGTGAAAAAAATGCAGTATAACAGAGGGAGGGGGATCATGCTGGTGCCAGCAGTGTGTCCTGACCACCGTCAGGAAAATCTACCCACTCAAGTGTCCTAAGTCCTATGAGCAGAGTTTGTTCATAGTAAGACTCGCTAGAGGGTTAACAGTGAATTTTCTAAAGAGTACCTAAGAATTTCATAGATGTTTAGAAGAAATTCTTCACTGTGAGGGTGGTAAGACAGTGGAACAGGCTGCCCAGAGAAGTTGTGGATGCCTCATCCATGGAGGTGTTCAAGGCCAGGTTGGATGAGGCTTCGAGCAACCTGATCCAGTGGCAGGTGTTCTTGTCCATGGCAAAGGGGTTGGAAGAAGATGATCTTTAAAATCCCTTCCAGTCCAAACTGTTCTGTGATTCTATGGTTCTAAATGAACTTCAGCATCTCACAGCTTTGTGCTTACCTACTCACCATCCTCAGCGAGGAACTGACCACGTTTTCCCACCAAGTGACAAGGCTAAGCCAGTTTACAGCTTGATTGCTTCCTCTGGCCACCCAAAGTCAGAGAGGCACAAGAAATGGTCCAGCGCTCGTCCTCCCTCCAGCTGCCATGTGGTGCCCTTGATGCCTCTGCTGCCACTCAGGGATTCAGGTGAAAGCAAAGGTCACCCATTGGAAACACAAGTTATGAGGACCCAGATTGGCAGAAAGTCAGGGAAAAGACAAGGATAAAATGCTTAACAGAGAGGGGACACTTGAACGAAGAGCACTTGAAAATGCTGAACAACTTTACTTACTGCCATCCCCATCATGTCTACCTCTGAAATCCCACTGATCTCTGCCAATAGGATATTTGTCCCAGTTTTGGCAAGATACCCCCTCAAGTGGATTCTGGACAAGCACTTTTCTAAATCAGACGTGGAATCATTAAGGTTGGAAAACACCTCCAAGATCATCACATCCAACCTTTGAACACTACCATGTCAACCAAGCCACAGCACTAAGTGACATGTTCAGTTGTTCCTTCCCATGCCTGACAACGCTTTCAGTGAAAAAATTCCTCCTAATGTCCAATCAGAACCTCCCCCGGTGTCACGGGTGACAGCGGGTCTGTCAGCACCTTGGCACATACTGACGAAGCAATAGATGTTGACCAGATCAAAGTATACCCCTGAGATGGACTGAAAGAGAGGACTGAAAATGGAGGCCCTGATCCTGACAACATACTGATGCATCCTGAAGAAGCTGTCCTGTGGGAACAGAGAACACTGTCTCATGAGAACAGGAGCACTGTCTCATGAGAACAAGGACCTGTTTTGAAGGAGAGTGGTTGGGAAGAACATCAACATGAGAGAAAAATAAGAGCAGGTGCTCGGGACTGTTGTGGGAAAGAACTGGGCTGTTTTGAGAAAGAGCAAAGTTGTGGTGAGAAAGCAGAGTTTAGAAAATGCACCTATTAGCTGTAAGAATTCTGGTGTGAAAGTTTGAACTGTCCTATCCGTGTGCATTACGTGTGTTCAAAAACTGTACTTAAGGGGCTGTGCAGCAGCCCCGGGTGGCTGTCCCTGCTTTTTTCTTGGAATAAATTTTGCTGGAAACTTTTTTCGTGTCGCTTTGGCCGTTCCGACATTATCAGCGACATCTGGCGACGCCGACGTGATCGCAACGTTGAAGACGGATTTATCTCCAATTGTGGAGCTGCCGTGACTTCCTCCTAGAGGGGAAAGAGCAGAGGATTTTCTCTCCTAGAGGGAGATTGGACCTGTGGGGCGAAGCACAGGGGGAACGGAGCCCGGTGTAGCTTGAGAGCGGGGGAGTTCCCGCGAAATGGTCCGGACCTGAACTTTTTGACCCTCATTAGGTAAGCTAACGGGGGTGCCACCGGGGACTATATTTTAACAATGGGACAGCACATAACGAAGGAGGAAAGTGTAGTTCTATCTACGTGGAAATCCCTCCTTAACCGAAAGAATGTCAAGGTTGCTGAATTTTATTTACGACGTGCTGTTGTAGTACTGAAAATAAGGCTTTGAAGCTACTACGTTAAGTTGCATTTCGTGTGTTTGCCTAACACTTGCTCCGTGAGACTTTGAAAGATTTAGAAGCGTACGGGAGGCAACAATCTATGCAGTAATTCATATAAGAACTAAAACTCTGAAACGCAGTTGACCAGAAAGATAAGCAGGTTGCCGATGTAACAAATTGTCCTTGAACTACACCTCCAAGCAAAAAATGCAGAAAAATTTAATAATTCACTCCCGGAGACAGAAAAGAAATCAGGACCTCCCCCCCTCCATTGCCACTGCTGTAGAAAAAGCAGTTTTTCCACCAGATAACTCCACCGAGAAAACAACTAAGAAAAGAAATCCAAGTCAAGATTTATAAGTGAATGGAGAGGGACAGAGATAAATTAGAACAACGAGGGCTGGGCAGAAAACAAGATAGCAAAGCCCATCCCTGTATAAGCCTTCGAACTCAAAAGTCAGCATCTACCTCCTTTTCTTGCTTCTTCGCAGCCTGAGTTACCTATTTTTTGTTCATGTACTAATTGGTTGTTTCAGTCTCACAATGTGTGTAAGATAAAACACAGAAAAATATGCAACAAATCAAGTTTGGTGTCATGGAAGCCTGAAGACGACGATCCCTACCGGGGGGTGGAAAGAAAAGGGGGGGCAAAAGACTGCCTTCTGATATTTCTGTTAATTCTTGTGTTAACTGTAGTGTCTGTGGAATGTGGTTTTGTGAGCTCACAATATTACTGTTACTGTGTGTGTATGTGAAGAAACAAAGTTCTTTGCCAGGAGAAAAAGGAAAAAGAAAAGTAAAAAGCCTTCCCTTGAAAAGATTCAGCCTTGCCAGGGAAAGAAACAGAGTGTATTTCACATGATAGAGATGGTCTGTTGCTTGGTAACTAAGCAGAAACTTTATTCACTCCCTCAGAGTTGGGAGGAGAATCAAAATATCCTGCTTTGTAGAAATTGCAACTTTGTAACCTTCTGATTGGAGAAAGAAATTGTCTTACAATTTCATAACATAGTCTCACTAACTGTTTTCTGAAGTTGTTCATTAAAATAACCAAAATTGTTTCAGAATGCATACATAAATGTAATGGAGAAATAGAGTTTTTAAAGTAACTGCTGATAGACAACTGCCTGTGATAAGAAAATTCCAGTGTGTGTGGGGGGAGTGACTCTCCGGCAGAGCTGCTAAGCACAGCTGCTCTACCTTCCCTCTTCCCCCCCTGCTCAAACAGCTCTGTAAACATTCTTTTGTTGCTTCTGTATTTTACAGATAGCTTTAAGGTAGATTTTTTTGGTGGGATACCTAGCTCAAAAATATCTTATTTGACAGGGGCAGTTTTTGCCAGAGCAAAAAGGGAAAAATAAATAAACTGTTTCTAGCTGGAAGTTTCCACCTTTGTGGAAAGAGAGATAAAATCTAAAGATATAATACAGGAAACTGCCTAACAACAGGCAGTGTTTCAAGTTTAAACTGCATCTGTCCTGGTCTCTTGCGCTAAGCAGCAGAGGTGTGTCCCTGTTATAGGTGACAAGCTTAAACCAGAACTGTTGCTGCTTTGCAAGGTGTGCATTCTGGATCCCCTGGTATACTCTTATGAGCAAAACCCTAGTTTAAAGCAGCCTGAGTGAGTTTTACTGTGGCTTTATGTAAATTGCTAAAGTTGAGAGCTACTTTAAGAGTGTTAACTTCTTAAATACATCGATGTAAGTTAAACTGTTACACCTATTTTGTTTAAATAAGATGCTTAAAGTTTTCACACATATCCCAGAAAAATATATAAATATCAGCAAAAATTCAGAATTAGCTGCTTATAAATCCTAGCTGATCATATCGTTTCAGAGGCTGGATGAGACTGCTTAAGTTTTAAAAGGACATGACTGTTCTCCAGTTTCATTTTTTATATTCAGAGAGGCAGGAATCTGCCCTATGAATTTGTGAATCCTGTTCAAATCACAAGCCATGTGTGGCTTGATAATAGGAAAGTAAAAGATACAAAACTATATTTAATTCAATTATGCAACTAAGACCTTATAAAAATCAGTAATCCCATCCTCTGAAAGATTTCCATATGTTAAGATTTTGAACAGCCAATTGTTTCTTCATAATGAAAGCTGCTATTTGCTTTTATTGAAGTTACAGTGACCTTCCTAAAATTCAGTGTTTTCCTTTACAATAGGAGAGAATTTTTCTGCAGTACAACATGATAAAATGCTGCTCAAAATGATAAAAGCAAAGTAAAAGGAAATACAGAAGTTAGAGACCTAAAAAGATGAGTAAAAACTAAATGTGATTGTTCTAACCAATGTTCTTTGAGAAGCAGGATTGAAGAATGCTCCAGGAAAAAATTCATAAAACCAAGCCATAGAACCTATCTCCTATAGAGAGAATTATACTGCACAGAGTCATCACTAGGCCTTCAGCTTCAAAGAAAAACTGCAAAATTACCCATGATATCCACTTAAAACTGACTGAACTATTAATACAAATTTGTGAGTTTTTTATTAAAGGTGAAGAACAACTAAAAGAAGCAGGTGAACAAGAGCTGAGAGTTAACTACATCCCAGACATCGGAGACAACTTGGACTGATTCTCACAGAAGACACTGAATTTCAAGATGTATTAGCAGACTGTAATAGTGATTTATCTATTCATTTTTCTAGGTACCGACTATAGACAGAAATCATGTGTTGCTGCCAATCACTCATTACTCATGTAACTCAGACATTGGTTTAATTCTGCACAATTTAGGAAGTTTTAAAAAACTGTAAGGACAAGTAATGTTGTAATTTGCTGGTTTTCCAGAGCTAAAACAGTTATGCAGAGATTCCTAATTCACTTATAGGACAAATTGTGGTCAAGAAAACATTTTACACATCAAATGAACATTTTAAAATATAAAAAGGGGGGAAAGAAACCATGCAGGTGCATAAACAGATGCTAAATCGGAGTAGATCTCATTTAAATTTGTTAGGCCTTATATTCCTTGTATGTATTCCTTTTCAGGCCAGGTACAGTTGTTGGACGTGACTGCCAAAGATGACAAACTGAGAAGTGCACAGCCAATAACTACTAAAAATATAAAGTGTGTAATTAAAATGTAAAAGTATAATAGAAATTCCAGCTATGTGTGAGTGAAGTGTGACTGAGGTGGCCACCAATGAATGACTGAAGAGAGATTGTGTGAGAGAGAGAAACTGTGTAGAGATATATGTATGTAGACTTAAAAATACTTCACAGGAGTGTCAAGATTTTAAAGGAATGTGTTACATGAATCTGTCGGACCATAGTGAGTCCTTATTCTAGATGGTAGATGAACTCTCTTTTTTCTTGGTGAAGTGTTGTTATCCATCCTCGTTGGGAAATGCTGCATTGCTTCTTAGCTTTGAATCAGGGGTTGTCGATACTGATGCCTTGCTTGATCAGCCTGTTGCAAAGGGCCCTGCAGCAGACTGTTAAGGCCATCTTTGTCGCACAAATACAAAAAAGGGGGAATTGTCACGGGTGACAGCGGGTCTGTCAGCACCTTGGCACATACTGACGAAGCAATAGATGTTGACCAGATCAAAGTATACCCCTGAGATGGACTGAAAGAGAGGACTGAAAATGGAGGCCCTGATCCTGACAACATACTGATGCATCCTGAAGAAGCTGTCCTGTGGGAACAGAGAACACTGTCTCATGAGAACAGGAGCACTGTCTCATGAGAACAAGGACCTGTTTTGAAGGAGAGTGGTTGGGAAGAACATCAACATGAGAGAAAAATAAGAGCAGGTGCTCGGGACTGTTGTGGGAAAGAACTGGGCTGTTTTGAGAAAGAGCAAAGTTGTGGTGAGAAAGCAGAGTTTAGAAAATGCACCTATTAGCTGTAAGAATTCTGGTGTGAAAGTTTGAACTGTCCTATCCGTGTGCATTACGTGTGTTCAAAAACTGTACTTAAGGGGCTGCGCAGCAGCCCTGGGTGGCTGTCCCTGCTTTTTTCTTGGAATAAATTTTGCTGGAAACTTTTTTCGTGTCGCTTTGGCCGTTCCGACATTATCAGCGACACCCCGGCACAGCTTGAGGCCATTTCCTCTTGTCCCATCACTAGTTGCCTGGGAGAAGAAGCCAACTTCCCCTTTACCTCCTTTCAGGTAATTGTAAAGAACACTAAAGTTTCCCTTGAGCCTCTTTTTCTCCAGGCTAAACAACCCCAGCTCCCTCAGCCACTCCTCATATGATTTACTCTCTAGAACCATCACCAGTTTCCTTGCCCACGTGCTGGCAAACAGGGCAGTTTGGATTCTCTGCAGATGGATGAGAGCTGAAAAGTGTCCTGTGCACTTTTGAGGTTGGTATTCTGAAGCTGGAAGCTGGAAATCAACTTCATAACTCCCATTCTAGCTGAACAGATGGATACTAGGAAGATGAAGTGTTAATCATCAGTAGAGGTGCTCTTAGGAAGAGAAAAGCCACTATTATTCTGATAGGTTGATTATTAGAGATAAAAATTTAAGGATTTTAATTTCTGCTAAATGCAAGAAATATTCCTGTGCTAGTAAAGACAGAGGTTTGCCTATGCAGAATTAAGTCTCTCTGTGTCAGAAGTGACAACCTGCCTCAGCAGACCCCCAAATCTTCCTCTTATTAATTATGAGTGTCAAAGAGCCTTGGTTAGCCATTAAGGTTGCCAGCTGCAAATTAGGACAGTGAAGCTTAAGACCTTGGTACGACAAGGTAAAATGCTTTCTTGCTTAAATTGATAGTGTCTCATTCTTTTATAGCATTTAACATTGCCAGATTGAAATACTTTCCTAACTAAGGTCAGGATCATCATCCCCTTTTTCCACAAAAGGAGAAGTGGCAGCACAGGGAGGTGACATACTGTTGGGCCCTGAGACGGAGGCCCTGGGCCACCTGGATAGCCCCAAAATGTCAGGTCCCAAGAGGGAAATCCTGGACTGCCTACTCTATGGTAGCCTATGTTTGGGATGCTCTTGGGCTAAATTAAGGTGAAACAGCACCAAAAGATTAATTAGAAAGTTTTATTTATGGCAGCAACAATTTAAGCTTTATGGTAGGTTGAACGGCCTGTGGCAGAAACAATTTAGACATTTCTGAACAGCCCGTGGCAGCAGTGAATTAAACTTTTGACCTTGTGATAGACAGGCTGAACAGCCTGTGGCAGCAGCAATTTAAATTTTTAAAAAGAGGAAGAAAGGAAGAAGGAAAGATGGGAAAATAGAGGTAGAGAAAAGAATCTGGGTCACCGCTCAGGGTTCCAGTGCTGTGTCTGGTCCAGTTCTTCTGGATGGTGGATGCACAGAGCCCCTCTCAGCAGTGCTATTTATAGAATAGTCCTACATGTGTGCATTTTGTTATTCTTGAACTTTTCAGAGTGGGGCTGGGGTGTGTCATGGTTTAAATTCCACCCCCTCCCCCCCATCAGAGATGCAAGTGCAGTGTTTGTCTCAAACTTGGTTTTAGAGATAGTTAGCCAAGATAAGGAAGCTAGCCCTAAAAAAGCGCTATCCTGCCTCCTCCACAAGACCCTCTCTTCTAACCTTGCTTTGTCTCATTGGTATAGCAACATTCCCTTTCTCTTCTGCTCAGTGTTTGAGGCATTAACTCTTTCGGGTTTACATAAATTCCTTCAGGTTTTCAGTCTCTCACATGTAGCACATTCACAGTCATCCAGTGTGTCCAATGGCACTTGCCACCACATAGCTGAGAACTCCCGAGTCTCAGTCTGGTGCTGCAACTACCAGATTTTCTCTTATTGGAGAGAAACTATTTTTCACAAAGAGTCAGAAGCACCAAGTAAACCTGACAGGAAAACTATAAACACAGAAGGGAGTTGGGGAACATACAGACTGTATTAATGCTTCAGGTCTTGCCTTGTATTCCACTTCAATTCGTGGGAATCTGTGCTACAGACCCACAAACTTAGCCTCAAGGTGTCAGAGAAAAGGGAAAGAACTCTTGAAACTACTTGTATGATTCCTCATAAAGAGAAGAATTCTTGCTCCAGAAGCTAATCCAGCATACTGATGTGGTCCAGCAGGACGAGGCTGCCAGATAGCACCAGTGACTCACAAAGCTTTTCAGAGCTTGGCACTCTGGCTTCTGTCAAGAGATTGGTTAAATTAGAGGTGAGCAGATGTGAAGATTTTCAGCAGTGCACATCAGACCCCGTGTAGCACAAAAGGCATTGCCAGCACCTTTTCATAGGAAAACACAGACAGCACATTAGGACTGGGGAGTGAATCTCTTGCCTTGCTCAGGAAATCCAGACCGTACTCTCACTGGCCTGTCTCTGCCCTCACTGGCTTTTTACCTGTGAAACTGGGGCAATACTGCCTTTTGGCAAAGTGCTTTCAACGTGAAACTGCTGTGTAAGAGCAAGTTATTATTATTTATTGACACTCACAGTTGATATACCTGAACTGGGGAACCTGAGAAATGAACACATGGATGTGTGGCCAAGGAGAAAGCAACAGTGCACCCTGTTTGGGCCTCCACCCATCACATGGGGGGAGGCATGGCCAAACACACTCATCCTACAGTTCAAAAAGAGTCTATGTGGCAACTGGCCTCAGCCTTAATCTCTGTTAATTCTGTGAGACAATTTTCAGAACTGAATTTCCACAAATGAGTGGAACTGCTCCAAAAATACTACTCTGTCCCCAAATATTCAGAACTGCATACCTGCTAGAAATATAACTACTGTTAACATGCACAAATCTGGACCTCGAAGTAAAAATGCTTTCCTGTGTTAGGTTTTTTCCTTAATCTTGTTCTGAAAGAAAAGATATACAAATGATTTACACACATTTATTAAAAGTGTCTGAAAAATGTCACTGCATGCCACCATTTTGAACACATTCTGGTCAGAAGCACCTAGGTGGCAGAAGATGGTGATGTATGTGATACTGCATTGTACTGACATGTACTGCAAAATAAATAGCACCAGTTTAACAAAGGAAGTTAAAACTGCCTTCTAATACAGTTTTCAGAAGAGACCATGTGCAAGACAGCCAAATCAGACAAAAAAGAAATGAAAAAAAGGTAAAATGAAGACAGCATCAGATAACACATGCCAAATTCTTTTTTTTTGCTTAATGTCTTTCTATTTAGTAATTCAAGAATCATATGCTTCTTAAAAAGTAGTACAAAAGCTATGAAAGCAGCTAAGGCAGTCATCCAAACTCTGTTTTCGTGCCTGCAGCACACAGCTATTGCTGAGAGTCACTGCTGGCTTAGTGCTGCCCCTGGGAGGGGGATTTGCTCAATGAAACCTCAGACTACTGAACTATCCATGAATTCTAATGCCTTTCAGTTCATGACTCCTTTCACTAAAATGAACTTTCTAAAGATAAGGCGAGGATATTCTTTTTCAATATCTGACATTTACTTTTCTCCTCTTCCAATACACTGAAGTAATCAGTGGAGATCACAACAATACACAACCAATAACCCAGTGCTTCCTGCCGCCTTTTTGATTTTCTAATTTGTTTTTGTACACACCTGAACTCAAAAAGGTCAGCTCATCAACACTGCACATTCCTTCTGCTCTTCAGAGCTAGGTGGGTTTGGAGTGCTGAGCACAGGTTGAAAATGGAGAAATGCCAGTGAGGTTACAACTCTGTGTCTTCTTTTCCACCCTGACTGCCGCTGCAGGGCTGGAGCACCTTCAGAGTTGTCTTTTTAGCACAGGAGCCCACCTGAGGGACTGCACCTCTTTCATTTCCTTGCTTTCATCCACAATTCCTCGCGTTCATCCAGTTACATCCATGTAAACCAGCGTAACACCATGATATTATTCTGTCTTTGTGGGATTTTGAGAGCAACTGGCACACTAATTTCATGTCAGTGTCTATTTGTGGTTTTGTTCAAGGAAAGAAGTGAAGAGTAGGCTGCTTGGGCAATGGATCCTCGGTAAGTGGCTGATAGCATGCTAAATCAATACCAATGGGATCCATGTAGTTAATTCCATTAGACACACACCATTGTCCTGGTCTGTGACTAAGATTGGACCTCGCTCCAGCTAAGCTCTGTCAGGAGTTTAAAAAGAAAGGGAGTCTGTTCAGCAACTCGGTAACCCAATGGGATGGTCTCCTGTGCCCTTTAACATCTTTGGTCTCTAATTCATTCTAAATTGATTCTAACTCGATTTCCATCGTATGTTTTATCCACAGTCATGATTTGGGTGATACTCCAAGCCATGGCCTTGAGGAGTGGGTGGGAGAGAAGGGGCTTAGTGGGGCTGGATGGCAGGGAGACGGTGGCTGGGACAGCTGGGGCAGGAGATGCAGGGGCCAGGGGATGAGTTGGAGTGAAGGGAGATGAAGGAGCCTGGAGGTAGCAAGGAGAAGGTTGGGGAGTGCTGCAGGGATGGGGGCACATCCCTGCAGCCCTGAGCTCACTTGCCCCAAGGACAGCACCTGCCCTGCCCAAGACACTCCCCACAGCCCCTGTACCCTCTCCCTAGTCTTAGAAATTGCTCTCCAAGGGCTGGTGCTTCTGCCTTGGCCCCTGCTCGATGCAATCTTCACCCAGCCTGTCCCTCACTGCTGCCTCAGGCTGCATGCAGTGGGGACACTGTCAGATGGGGCATCTGGGGACACCCCTGTGTGACTTTTACTCTGTCAACAAGGAGTTAATTCTCTGATATGTCTCAAAGACCGATAACAAAGGAACAGGTTAGAATGTGGCTGGAAGGGGGGGTCATGTGGAGATAGGGCAGCACTTCTCTTGCAACCAACCTCCTCTTTTGGGTCCATGGAGACACGCAAACAAAAGACAGGGTCACCACAAAAGTGGGCCAAGGTCAATCTAGTAGCAGGGGGAGTCAAGACCACCAAATACCCCTAAATCCCTGTGACTCAGTTACAGAAAGGTCTAGAAGAATGGACTGCACATGCAAACTCATTTGCAGGAGAAGTGAGAAACTTAGCCCGACATTGAGGAAAACCTATGATTAAAAAGATACCCTCACAGAATCTGGGTGGTGCCCCCCTGGACTTTGGACATTCAGATTCCAGTTGGTTCTCATTGACAATTAATAAAATTTCTGATAGATATGGGAGCACAACCACCAATATTAATGCAGCAAGATACCAAGAAGCTGGGCGTGAGACCCAGAGGGCGAAGAGTTAAAATCATTGGAGTAAAAAGAGCAAGTGTTACCTGCTGAAATGCCAACGTTAATTTATGGCTCTTGTGTGAGAAGCAGATGTCAAACACTCACTTTGCAATTAAAGATCACAATGAAACATTTTGGGTTTCCATGTTCTGAACTACAGAATCTGGTGTCTGCTGGATGGCAGCGTGTGGTCCTTTATATCAAACATTAACCCTCACCCTAAAAGAAATCCAGAGACTGCAGAGCACCTGCTCCATGTGGCACCTGCACCCCCTCCCTCAAGGTTTGCTAGTGTACCACAGTGCTGGATTTTGCTGAGGTGGAATTTTTGGATTTTGCTGAGGTGGAATTTTTGAAGTTACAGCTGATTTGGCCCCGCTAACAGCTGCGGTAGCAATACTGCAAACCAAACAGCCACAATACAAGTGCTTGGGCATTGATGGGGTGGTAACAGACTGCAACACAAAGTGTAAAAAATGTCCTGTCTCTGAAAATGCCATGCTAAACCTGAGCTGAGAGACAGAATCAGTCACTAGAGGGAGACAACGCAATTTCATAGAACAACAACTCCAGAAAAATTTTCAATTGGAGAATTAATAAAAAGCCAGAAAATCTGTGCCTGTGAGTCTTATGGGTTAATTCCCTGTTATTACCTTTTCTAGTGAACTCAGAACTACAGGATCAACACCAATATTTGCCTGTGCCGAAAGCAGAGAATTGATATTACAGAAAAAAATATTAACCTGCTCCCTCTTCTGTCATAAGCAGTATTCACTTTTAAAATGCTTTTCCTGAGAACCTAAGAGAAAAAACTCTCATAGTCTTTGTATTTGTGTATCTGTTGCATGACTAAACACCCTTCCACTGAAGTGATGACTCCTTTGATGTTGCATTTTTAGCCTCTGAATGAATTACTATTCATTTAACCATGAAGAAATTAAAGGTCTTGGTACACATTTTCGAACCCCTACCAACTTTTGATCTATGAAGTAGTTAGTGATTTACAAAGTTATTTAAAAGTGAGAGGCAAGTTTCTTCAGGAGCAAAGCGTTGAGACCTGTGAGAAAATAAGGGAACATGACAAGGCAGTAATAGGAATACATTTGTTAGGTATTGGATTTAAAATACATTCAGTTTTAAGTTTTAAGGTCTAGGCAGCAAAGTTAACAAATTCACGAGCTACAGTTGTTCCCCTTCTTCATTCTCACTTCTTTCCTTTAGTTCTCTGATTCATCCCCTTCCCCACTGTTTTTTGCCTTACATTGCCTGTTTCCAGTGACCGACTGATCAGAAGGTTCTGATGAAAGATGCTGAGAGAAGGGTAGCACAGATGTTTAGCATTCCACAACCAGCTTTATTATGACTAAGATCTGGATAAAGTAAATTGCATATTGAATTCTTTGCCAGGAGTATCTGGGTCAGTGAACTCAACAGGTTTCACAGTAAACTGAGGGAAGACAGACACTGAGTGAGGATTGGCAGTAAAATAGTCCCTGAGGGGGACTGCAGAAGGATTGAAGGTACCACTGCCTCAGGTACCTCCTTTCACTCCTCGATGGTTTTTCCACTACAGAAAATTCATATTAGTTTAGCTGTGCTGAGTTAGCAATATTCTTCCATGAGAGAATTGTTTATGCTAATCTAATCACTGTTATTAATTTATAACAGTATTTACACTGGAGGCTACCTACTGTAGCTATTCGAGTTTTTGCAGTAGTAATAGGTGAAATGATACAAACCTGATTTTAGATGGCCCTAGAAGCATGCAAAATCATCACTGGATGCAAAAGGCACTAGTCCAGTGTAAGAAGATATTTGTAAAACAGATGCTTTACCAATATCTACCACGAGTCTTGTCATTTGTGGAGCAAATGCTGCCTCCCAAGGTCTGCTTTCTATTTATTTTTCAGACCCTCTTGAGAAAAAAACTTAAGCATAATCACCTTTGAACTAATTTGTGTTCTGTGACTTCAGGGGAATAATAATTCCACAAGTTCCTCTTTCTGCCACTGATGACAGCACTGAAGACTTGCTAGTTCTGCTTGCAGTGTCCAAAGCACTGTAGCAGCTTCCCACAAGTGTGACAAAAGATGTTTGTTGTTTTCTTTTACTAAAATCATAGATTGACTTTTTTTGTTAAAACTTTAAGGAAAAAAAAAAAACTTATCCTCTCTTCAAACCTTTTATCTGCTTAAATCTTATGCAAATGACAAAGGTAATTACATGAATTACAGAGAGTGAAAACTGGTGTATTCATTACTCAGGGCTGAAAATGAAGGCAATAAATATTCAAAGCAGTGTGATGTACCACTGTGTGAGGCAAAAAGGCATCAGCCAAACTGAATTAACTGTTTATTGGCAGTTGTCTTTGAAGTGGATCTTGCATTTATGATTAACAAGGTCACTTGTCACCTAGTTCACACTGATGTAAGCAGTCAGATGGAAGAGCGAACTGACAGCTCCTGCCTTTCACCAGAAGCAAAATCCCCACACGCAGAAATCTCCCTCCCTCTAAATTCACAGAATCTGGACAGCTTCTGTAAATTAATAGCATTTCTTGTGGAAATCCAGTTTCTGCTAAATTTGGTTTAGATGCACTTCTGCCTCAACCCCAAGCATTACACATTCTCAATATATATTTAAAAAAAAAATCCAAAGAAAAAGCACAATTCAGAAACTCTACAGTTGGCATGCCTTAGTGGTTTTTTCACCAAAACCTTGCCCCTTGTCAAAATATTCTGCATTTTTCTTAGTTTGAGAGATCACTGCGATGTGTCTTTGATGGAAGGGTGAATTCACCTGCCTGATCCAACACAAAGAGCATGCAAGGCTTTACGGTGATGGATGTGATATTCAAAAGCAACAATGTCAGCTAAGCCACGAGTGAGTTCCATCCTCCTGAAGCAGGATGGACTGGAAACCCTCTGCAAACAGATCTTTTTTGTCTCAGAGGAGGGATCTCTTGCTTTTTTCTCCTTGAGCTCTGATTTGTGGTTTTGCTTGGGGGAAGAAGTGAAGAGCAAGCTGCTTGAATGATTTCAGCTGACTGGTTTCCATGTTTTTGAGCTGCCTGAACAGTCTTCTGTGCCATTACCAGGACTCAGCCTGTATGTATTGTATTATACACTGAAAATTCTTTGAATGGGAAAGCAGATGAGATTTGAGTGAGACTTTGCATGAATTTTCGATAAATGGATAAACTGGGTGTCCAAATGTCTGTGTAATCCACAGAGGTGTGGAAAGTGGGTTCTGGTCCTGTTTCCATCCCTTTAAAACCCCTTTCTGCTAGGGTCCTCCTTTGGCATAGTAACAACATTTTACTCAAATAAATACTTTTATTGTTTGTTTCAGTGTAACCTTCCTGGATTTATTTACTTTCCAACAATTACATGAAGCACTTCAAGATACTGTTAATAACTGATAAGGAGAGAGCAAAATGCATCCTTTATTTATACTCACTTGCTACTCCCAACATAATTCAAGGTGTCATCTACAGATAAAAACTATTGCCATTAATTTCAATCCTTCTGTATGACACAGTAGACATTTAGAGAGATCATTATGCTGACTATCTTTGTATCCCATGTTAATTGTAGCTTTTCATTGTTTCTGAATGCCATTCATTTATTACTGTGGATACAATCTCTGAAAATGCATTAGTGTGGGAAATCCCTACATTGCTGTAAATTAGGGAATAACCCTTTTGTTTTCTAAGAGGTGTTATTTGAATAAAATATTGCTACAAAGCTCTATATCCCTGTAGCAAATTGCAATACATTTTTCTGTTTCTTATTTGAAAACATTCATCTAAAATTCCATGCTACCAAACATTAATTTCCTAAACAGTCTGGTTTTCTTCTACCACAATATATGCAGAATAGCTGCTCTCACCAACAGGTGATTTGAGTTACATTGCTTTGTTGAAAATTGCTGTGCTCAGAATTATATTAGACCACTTCAAGGTTATTAAAATTAGGCATCAAGCTATCTTTTACCAGAAGTGTTTCTAAAGTGTTTCTTTTTCTAAAGTGTTCCTTTTCTTTTCTGGCTCTTCCTGAATGTGAAATTAAAAGTAACAAAGCAGCCTGTTCTGCAGGTTCTGCTGCCCTCTGACGGGTGCAATGTTAGAACAGCTCTTGGAACTCACTGATTTTATTCTGTTATCCTTGCTCAGTGTGAGGGTTTTAGCCCCCTCTTTCTGCTCCTCCAGTGAATACTATGTGAATACATAAATTGCTGTTTATGCCCTCTTTTTCCAGGTGGTTATTTGTATTTGTGTAAAGGGAAGGAAAAAAAATATAGCTACTCTTTAAGCAGAAAAAAGGGGATTTTAGGTTTTATTTTTGGCATGGTTGGTTCTTACTAATTCTTCAGCTAAAGTAAATGTGTGATCTCTCTGAAATCAGTCTAAACATGGAGTATCAGGAGGTTAAACACTGTATGTTTGCTCTCCACTAGATCGTAGAATAATTTATACTGGACTGACTTTCTGGAGGTCATCCTGGTCCAAGCCCCTGCTTGAAGCATGTTCAAAAATATTTTGTCCTGTACATTCTTACTGGAGATCCCACCACTCTTCAGGTCATCTGTTCCAGTGCTTGACCACCCTGCCAGTGAAAACATCCTCTGATTATTATCCATGAGCTCCCAGTGAGTTCATCACCAGCCATCCCCTTGCACAGCCTTCCTCGTTGCTTCCTAGCTTGTCTTTCCTGAAGATCCTATACCCACCTATGCAGCACTCCAGTCCTATAAACTATCTCACCACATTGTGTCCCAAAGAAGGCCCAGCTCTCCAACTGTGCATAGACTTCTAATTTCTTGTCTTTATTTGCAGGAGGTGTTGGCCTGTGGGCACTTGAAATGAGCCCTGTCACAGAGACGTGCCAGACCCTCCCCACTGTGCTGTCACTTCCCCACTGCTCCTTGTGCCTTAACTTCTCTTTAACTTTCATCAGGTTACCTACAACCTGTTGGTTGTTTGAAGACTCCCAAAGGTACTCTTTTTGCCACACCTTGTCAGGTGGGTCTTGCTCCTGCTTTAAAGTCCTTGCTCCTCCTAATTGTGCATGTGCAGGAGCCAAACTCCTGTCTGCAATACCAGCCATGCACTAAGTGTCAATCCACTGAAGGCATCTATTCGTGCCCAAACCTTTCCCTCTCCCTGGAAGGACTGGGAACACCACTCATGGCCCCTCTCACGTCATACTGCTAATTACTGCTGGTAAAAAAAGTGGTTTTTTTTCAAAAGGTACATCCATTATGCTGCATCCTTAACCAAGTCACGTATGTAAACTCCTTCAGGAGAGGCTGGGCTCTAAAACAAAAAAGCAAAGAAAGCTGTAACACTAGTGGCAAATTTCATAAGCATCAGCAAAGACAACAGTACCTTAAACATGATCTTAATTTGTGACATGCCTTTGAAGCTATGCTACATGCTGAGAATGCTGACACCACGTACGTGGCATGTTCTGTGCTCTCATCTGCACTGCTCTGCATAGAGAATGAACGGGCAATCTCACTCAGACAGAGAATCCAAATCAAAAACAAGGAAAACATGTTTCTAGTCATATCACTGATTTAAATTATCAGGGTAGGAAAACTTTAAAGCAGCAAGAGGTTTGCCTTTAAAATCAAAAAAACAAATTCCCATGATTTATTTTTAACGTATTTTAACGTTCTCTTGAAGGACTCCTAACTAGAATTTCCAGTGAAATCTCCTGCTTACTCTCATGTCACACATACACTTGACAAAAGGAAGTCAAAACTTCTTTCTGTGACTCATTACTGTTGCCAAGCCACACCAAAGGCATTTGTTCTAATTATCAGAGGTATGGTACTTGCTGCTGATAAGTCTATTTGTCTATTTAGATTTCTGTTGAAACCACTGGCGAGGATGTTATTTATTTAATTAACTTTCTAGAGATTGTTTTCATCCACACAACTGTAATTACTTCAATCTGGACAAAGTCTTTACCTGCAGAATGTACTAAAACATTACTTCTGTCTGTTAATTTTTCTTCATCAGAAGTCTTTAGCCTGTAATCTGTATATCACTCTACTGTTCCGTGATTTCTCTTTCATTTTGTTTTTTAAATTCCATTGCTACACTTGGACATGTTCAAGGCTACAAAATGAAATGGTCCTCCCTCCAAAAACCTTCTTTCTTACTTATATATATACATATAAAAGAGAATATATACAGGATATTTAGGAGGATATACACAGAGAAGACAAGATACAATGAGAGCCAGACAGGTATGATTACGACCTCAGTGGATTAGTAAAAGTTTTACTGCTTTCCTAGGAATTCTTTTGGATTTTCACCCATGAAAAATAGAATCTAATCAAGAACATTTGTGTAGCCCAAGCAATCCTGTATATTGCCCACACTTTGACAGCAAAAAGAATCGCTATGTTCACAAAAGTGAAAAAAAAAGATGAAGACATTTCAATTTGCAATTAGAAAGCTTGCACTATAAAGAGATAAATGAAAAATAAAGCGATCTGCTTTCTATATAAGAAGATGAAGTGATACCAAATGTTGAAAGATTCTAGGACTAAATAGGCCAGACATACACCTAAGCGCCACTAGGGTAAACTAACACAACTAAAACAAAGCAACATTTTCAGGATTTCTAGAAAACTTTAGAAATCAAAACCGTACAAACCAGGTGAAAGATTCTTCATAGCCTTCTAAAAAGGCAGCAGCTACTGAAGGACATAGTTACACAAACATAACCCTCTTTAAAAAGGCCAGGAGCAGAGCTAGGAAATTATAGACCAGTTTGACCTTGGTGGTAAGCAAGATCCTAAAGATATTAATAAGAGATGAGATCACAAGGAACACAGACTGGGCAAAGTGATTAATGGACATAATCTACTTGGATTTCAAAAAAGTATTTGACATAAAACTCTAAAGCAGATTAATGTACAACGGTAGCAAGCATAACATAGGAGGTGTCATCCTTGAAGGAGTAACGAGAAGCACAGATACACCCACACTATGTGCAGCTGCACTCTCAGAGGAAACATGTTAAACAGTCAGACTGATTTAACATACAGACTGCAGACTAAGGCTCATCTGCTGTTCTAAGGCTGCTGGCCTCTTAAAGATATAGTGGACACATTTTGCTCTCAGTTCCACTAGTGAAGTCAGTAGAATTGCTCAAGCTGGACAATGACTGTAATCTACCCTCGCTCACTTCCCTTTGCTTTGCAGGTGTGTTTCCTGTACTCTTTTGTTAGAACCAGGTTTTTTGGTTGTTCCTCCTTCCCCCTGTATACTAAAGTAACTATTTTCCTTTAGTGTCTCATCAATACAGGTGGACTGTTTGTTAGCACAGATTTACCACAGTGGGTGCTGAAGGATATATACATTCTGTATTAGGTATCATAGTTTCCTGTCAAGCTAAATTATTTTGATTTGTTGGTATTAATTTGGGTTTACAACAGTGTAGATGAGATAAACTTTTAGCCCTTCTTCTGCAGTACTGAGCTCTTTGATGGTCACTTTCAGGAACCAGATTTGGTATCCTTTGTACATTTATATCCATATAAATCCTGGGCAAACCAAAGAAAGCCTTTCCACTAAAATGAACAAAAAAACCCCCAGTGCTGAAAGCATTAAATGTGTAATCGGAGCCAGGCTGTCTGAAAAGTCAACTGCATCAATTACAACAAGAGAGAATTTGGCTTATGTAGCTTCTTTACTGCTGATCCCTTGTAATGCCAAGAGGAAGTTCCGACCATTTACAAGCTGACGTATATAAAACGTGAACCCACTGGGACGTTGTAAGTCTCCTTTGGCAACCTTGTCACCATCAACAGCTCAGGCTAATATCAGCAACTGCCGTGATAGTTGTTCAGAACAATGATTCTTTTTTCCAAGTGCAAAGTTGAAATGGTAAGATAAAGTTGCTGCTTACATTCGTGTTGTTGCTTCAGCCGGTTATATTTATCTCATTACTACTGGGGCGCTTGGCAGGTTGCTGAAGCATCGTGATGAACCCAAGTTAATGATAGCAGGGAAGCCAGCTCTGTTCCAGATTTGTCATGTGGATGTGATGCCATGTGCATTGGACTGTTATATCAATGAAGGGATCAGAAAGTAGTCAGCTGATTGCTACAGATTCAGTCCCTAAAAATGACCCCGCATCCACAACCTGAAGTCTCCCTACAACAAGAGGAAATTATACTGTGTGTTTCTGGAACTGGGAGAGACTGCTGGCAGGAACGGGTCCAAACGGGTGTATACCAAATCTCTAAGTTCAGCTGAGTAACTGAGAATGAAATTTGACTCAAATCTGTTGACAGTCATGGGTGTGTAAGTCACAGTGCCACTCAGATGCGTTCTGTTGGAAGTTTGGGTTATTTTGGTGGTGGTGACATTGCATCAAAACATGTTCTGAATTTGTTTCTGGACTCTGTCAGAAGTATTATCAGCACTTAAGAGTAAAAAGTTCTATTAAACTCTGTCCCCATTGTAGACCTCACTCAAATGCAGTCCTCTGATTTAGTAAAGCCACCCAATCTGGGTTGGGAAATGAACACTTCAGCCACTTACATTTACCTTTTTGTTAATCACTAGCAAATGGTAGCAAATTAGCAAAAATGCTCACCTTTTGTTGGATCTCTATCAAGTGAAAATTTCACACAGCCCTTGCCAAAAGGAAGAGAAAGCCAAAGAAACAATGTGCTCAGTCTGCTTCTTGTCCATGCCGCAGATTTTTTATAAAACTCATCATAGGCAGCCTTAGGACGTTCAGTCCATGGCATCCCTTCTTGTGGACAAAATGCACTATAAAAAAGAACCTTATATTTTATTCTTAATTATGTCTCCAGTCTTTGTCAGAATAGTCATGAGCTGTTATAAACCAAATGAAGGACATCTAGTTGCCAAGAGGCTGACAGAGATGACAAATAAACAAAAAACAATCTTTTTTCCCTGCAAACATTTAAGATCTCCATGAGAGATGTCTCTCTTTCTATACTGGAGGCTGGTATTTCAGTCTCTTCCTTTTTAGTGGAAGTCTAGCTAGTTTCTTGGCTACTGTTCCTCTCAATCCTCCGCAACACCTCCTTCATTGACACTTTAAGCTTTGGTCATTCAGATACAGTGGATTAGCAATAACATGGAAAGAAACGTGTGTGTAGGAGCTAATGTGACGGAGAAACTTTGAAAAGATGTAATTATGATGCTTAAGAAGGATACAAATGCTTCACTACACGATCTAATGGAAGAGAAAACCAAATTCAAAGATTTTCTATAGCAGAGAGGAAATGATCACTGGACAAAGAATGGCACATTTGTCTACTGTGATACATCCTAAGAAAGAAAAATCAAATAAAGCCAGAAAGAATAAGGTTTACTGAAATGATTCATGAGTATGAAAGGCCTGGGGAATCATCTCATATGCAGGAGTTGGCACAGAATATAAGACATTTTTAGAAAGTCACGGCTGAAACAGTTTTGTTTTCACATGCATGAATGGACCTTTCTTCTCTTTGGGCAACACAGTTCATCGCAATGAGTTACCAAAAATAAAATCAAAAGTGATTTTTGACCCCATGACTAAAGCATTGTACATTACTGCCAAGCTCTGCTAAGTTTTATTTTTCTTACACGGATTCTGAATTTTATGCAGTTATGGCTTTAGACCTTTGAGCTTTGTGGCCCAGAGCAAGCAGACCCAATCTTAGCAGGGGTGGTGAGAGGCAGGGTTTTTCCAGAGAATGCACAGAAGCACATGATGGGGAGAACAGAAATGTCAATATCCTGAGCTTTCTGTAAAGCTGTGGAAAAAGATACACATGGCTAACAGATCCCTCCATCTTCACGGATGCTTGCCTCCTTTTGCTAGGAAGTAATGGCCATGGAATTGCTCCCTTTTGGTGTGTTATCTATAAATTGAAGGTTGTGTTGCTATGCTGGAGGTTTAGCCCTAAGGATAGTGTGTTTTCTAAGTCCTACAAAGGATTTGAGTGAGCAAAGGGTACTCAAAGCTGTGAATCTGCCTGAATCTGTCTCTTTAGCCTTGTGACTAATTGAGCATCTCACAAAATGAAGGCAACCGAGGGAAGGCGGTACCAACCAGGCATGCAAATTAAATTGTTACAAAGATATGTGTTGAGCAACTTCAGATAAAATGAATCACATTACTATGAAAAATTATAGGCTGTACAATTACACAGACTGAAGATACTTCTAATTACCCCGTGTTAATTATCTATGTAAAATACTTTGGGAAGGATAAATGAATAGGAGATCTGTTAGGGAAGTATATTTCCATTGTTCAGGAAGCCATCATGGTGTATGAGCTAAACTGTCTGTTTTAAATGAACACTTGGAGAACCAAAAAAAAGTGGTTTGTATTTTGGAGAGCAAATGTCTCAATAAAACTATATCTAACTGTACTGGCAAAATCACAAGCAAGAAAAAATTTAAACTGCTTCTCAATTTCTAGGCCAAGTTCAGGACTTGGTGTCATGTATTATGAATGTTCTGGTGCCATGGAAGATGCAGAGATGTAACTGAGGCAGGTACTTTGCACACTAAAGCAAATAAACCTGTGTATCAATTTCTGTCAGCATTAAATGGCTATGAAATGCTACTATTCCAGCCCAGAGTGTTCCCTAACACACTTTCACTGTGCTCTTCACCATTACAAAACATGAGATGTGCTGCAAGGTTATAAGTGCTTACATGCACATCAGTGTTAATAAACCATTCCATTTATCTTAGAAATAGTTGCAGAACAAACAGAACTGGCATCTAACAAAACTTAGTGAGATGCTAAGGCCTCACAGAAATCAGCAGGAACAAGTTTGCACAGGTGAGGGGATTTCTGCACCATGGCAGCAGTGCAACATAGAAAACATAAATGGTCAAAGATAAGAGAGATGAAGACATAATTCAGGTGGAAACCAAGAATTTGACAAAATATATATATATATATATAAAATATTAGACTAGAACTATGATTTGAATTTTAATTACAAAGCTCATCCTGTAAACACTGACCTCGACCGAGCTGAAAAATCCTTCATTTCTATTAGGACTCCAGGTTTCCACACTGCACCCACAATGGCAAAAGGACAGGGATCTAAACAGACATAATTATAGACTTTTCCTGTTCTCAGGCTACGTGGAATCAAACTTCAAACAATTTAGCCTCTGGTGACCTTGACCTGGAAAGCAACTGCTGCTTTGGTCTATTAACAATCTTTAATGAGTGCATTGCTCTTGTAAGAGATTCTGGGTGATCACTTGGTTTCAGGGGTATTAGCCTGCCACATTAAAATATAGATAAAACTCAGCTTCCACTGACAACTGAGAGGGCTGAAATGGAAATACAAATTGACAGTACGGGTTTCTCTGATGTCCTTGATCCTGCCATTAATAACTGAAACACACACAGCAGTGAAAATTTGCACATGGTCATAAGTCATGGAGAAGAAAGTCCAGAAAAAAATAATTTACCTCCAGGAAGAAAGATATGCATGTTTAATTCTCTTTCAAATAAGTATGTCTTCCTCTTGATTCTCTTCTCAGATATTAAGGATCTGAGCCTATGCACACAAACTCAGTGGGAAATCTTTCAGCTGTGTTAGGTTCAAGTGTGCTCCTTAAAAGTCTAAAAATAAAACCAGCTATGATAGGTTTAAGAGCTAATTTCTGCACATGATGCAATTTTCCTACTGTTACCTGAAAAATAATCAATGCTGGTCCTATTCGAATATTGTCCTAAAACCTGCCTCATCCTTAAACAAAACCAAACAACAAATCACACAGCTTTTTGCAAGTCCTTGCAAGCTTATTGACTTCACTAACATTTTTATCTGAGTGAAGCTGCAGGGCTGACAGAATTCAATAGCACAAACACTCTCCTGGAACTACCCCAGCTCCCTCTATGTACACCTTGGCAGACACATCTTCTGGCTGAAAGACTGCAATGAGATAGGAAATAGAAGCGGCAAAGATCAGCCTCAGCCACCCCCTATGTTAATGGGTTCCAGAAGATTTATGGGGTTGCTGAGAAAGGCGCAGGGCCAGGAGTCCTGCAAACCCTCTGCTCCAGGGATACTCCTGGAGTTTTGTCTATGCTTTGGATCTGGCTGCCTTCCCATGCAAACGATGCAGGAGGATTAACTTCTGTGCCAAAGGAAGCGCAAATAATTTTGCCTTGACTTGAATGTTAACAAGTAGCAGACCCTCTGTGAGTGAGGTTTGGAAGGTTGTTTTAAAGAGCAGCTATTTCTTTAGACTTCACTTTCTAATTACTGTAAAACTGAATGGCTTTCACTTGAAACCACATGCAACATAGCCTGTTAAATTCGGGTAACAGTTTTGGAGCAGAATCCTTCTGTCCAAGGATGAATAACACTATTCCAGCTATTGTATTGCTGAAAGTACATTTTCAAAGGCATATGCAGACTCTGAAACAAAACATTCCCTTGGGGACAAGGCAGACAAAAAAGTAACTTTCCATAGCTGCAGACCATTTAAAGCACACTCTGCAATAATAGTGCCATCAGTTGCTGTCTGATGTGAAAAATGTAACCCATGCCAAGAACACGCTTTGTGTTTTACTGCAATAAGGGATTGTGTGACCCCCTTGTGACAACATAAATTAAAAATACATAATTATCTGTCTTTCAAAATGAGTAGCTACCTCATTTTACATATAATTGAAAGTGTGGGTGAAGGAATTAATTGTCAGTAGAGGCTGAAAAACATGATTCTTTATAGTCACGCTATCATTAATGAAAAGTAAAATATTTCCCTTATTTGTTTACAGTTTCACCTAGTCCCCTCCTATTATTTGTCTGAAATATGAAGCATTCACTTTCTCTTCTCCAATAATTTCATTGTAATAATGGACATTTTCATTCTTTTTGACTTGTATTCACTGTGTTTACCATTGTGTTGGCACAGATTTGACAGGGAGGAAAATACATTGCTTGGAAAGGACATTCAATTTCTGTGGTAGAAAGCTGCATGTCAGATTAAAGGCTTATTAAAAAGGTGTTAGTTCCTTGAGCTATGTCTCTCTAAACCTGAGCATTCATACTTTCATTTTTTTGTTTGTTTGTTTGTTGTTTTTTTTCCACTCTGTGCTGCGAACTTTGCCTTGTTTTTCAAACTACTGACCTGCAGGAAAACACCCACCCTGACTTTGTCTGGTCGTATAATTCAGGAGAATTGCTGGAATTTCTGTCCTTTTGCTTGCTCTTATTCCTGCAGTACCTGACAGAAGGTTAATAAGAACCTGTTTCCATGCTCTGCTAACCTGTGTAGAGAAAAACACAAAAGGCTGGACTGTGAAAGCCTCAAATAGTACAGAACAAATGTATGTAAGCTATGCATTTTAGGATAGTTGCCCAATTCAATAAAATTTAAGTCTTCCATACAAAACCAGCAGTAGGAAGTTCTTCCTTGTCTTCAGAGAAATCTACTTCTATTCATTAAGAAGAAAAATGGTGGAATGAGTTTCAGGAGTGTATAGTTTTAAGCAGAGTGGAAGGTGTTGAATCTTTACTGTGAGTACCCCAGTGAAAAGACTTTTCCATAGACCATCTGGAATTTCCCAAAAAGGGTCTTGTCTAACGTTTATCTAACTCTACCTGATGACAACAGGATTTGTTTCCAGTTCTCATATGCTTTATATTAGGTCCTGTATTTAGCTTTTCCCTCAAAAAACAGTGGTTTGAGGATCAAAAGACAATCATAGATACTCAATGCTTATGGCTTGATACTTTAATTAATTTAAAGTTATTACCAGGGAATACGTAGCAGAAAGCAAAAGAAAATGAACAGAGAGACACATGTAAGAAGTTTTTAGGTTTTTTCCTTAGTTGTTCTTACATTTCACTTCAATGAGAGTAAACCACACCAGAAGTGTTGAAGCCCCTGCTAGTATTGACCCCAGCATCAGGTCGGAAGAAGGGATGGTGCTTTTCAGCTGGCTAGAGACAAGAGAAGTGCCGTGCTTGGAAACTGGTGCAACTCAGCAAGCAAATTTAATAACATCTCAAACACAACGTATTACCCAGTATGAGTTTGAAAATAGAAGTTGTGTGTGCCCAGTTCCACATGAGACATGTCTGTGAGTGACTCTGTAAAATCTCATTCCTGCTAAAACAGCCCGTAGTGCCACGGCTGCAGAAGCACCGAGGTCACATTGTGCACAGTCCTTGTGAGCCACCAACACTGTCCTGTGCTCTGCCCTGGCCTTAGAATATCATTAGACCTTTGCAAAGCTCACAGACATTCCAGACTGCTGGGACTTTACTGATTATTGTCCTGGGGTGAGAGATTGGAACAGGAAATGCAGTCACAGATGCCTTCTGAGGGAAACTATTTCAATGAAGTGTTGCAGCACAAGCTGAGTTTTAAAAAATGCCTTGGTCCCAACTCTACTGTATCAGTGCCCTTCAACAACCCCACCCTTCCTCTTGAAGTGGTGCTACTGAGTTACAGAAGCACCCTGTCTATAAGGTGTTCAGCAGGACTAGCAAGATAGTAGTAAATTAGAAATCAACAGTCAAGACACTTTTAACTATTTAACTATAGAGATCTACCTTAAAGCTTCCTTTTCAAGGTCCAAGAAGTTACATGCTTTGCCTAGTGACTTGAGATAAAATTCTCCATTACTAGTTAGCAACACATGTAGGTCATAAATTACATTCATCTCTGGCCTCTAACCCAGTCTGTACTATGACACCACTGCAGCCTCTGTGCAGGTGCCTCTGCCACAAGAGCTGGTTCCAGTGTAGTGGGCACACTCACATTAACTTTTATTTAGCTAGAAACAGCAACAGGAGTAATACAGACTCAGCAGCCCACACTTCATCTATGACTGTACAAACCTGCAGAAAACCCTACATAAAATACATATTAAGTTTATGAACCCTCACTAAAACCTAGAGTGCTGTATTTATATGATTGTTAAACTGCATGCTAGCTAGATTAAACCTAGTTTGGTTATGCACCACCATTTACTGAGTAAAGATACTGTAAGTGCTGGCTCAATAGACTGAATTTTAAGTGTTTTCCACACAACTTATGGCCCACTAAAGCAGTCTTACTTCTGCCCCAAAATATTTTAGTAGAGATGAAACTAAACATTCCATAGCAGGCTATAAAACAATCAAAACAGTCACAGAATGAAATCTATTGCATTTTATATAACGAGTTGGACCACCCTAAACCTCATGTAAGTACTTGGTTTTTATTCATATCCTTCAGCACGGTTGCACCTTTGTGTGGTATTACAGAGCATGGTTTGAAAATCATTTTCTATTACATCTTTCCAGGAATATAACAACAGATATCAAAAGGGAAGTATTTGCATCACAGTCAAAACACACTGTTCCTTCCCTCTGGAACAACTCACACAGCTGTAGCACCCTTTGTGTCTCTCTTGCCCAACAGATGAGCAGGAAAGCAAGAAAGAGTGTGAGGAACATTTGATCCTCAGACAGTAGTGCTTTCTATATGCTGCACAGAACTCTCTTGCATTCCCATAAGCATGGGTATTTCATTTCTACAGATTGGGTTTTTCTGACCCAATCATTCTGATAGCTTTTACTAGCAGCAGTATCTGATGTGATGTGGTGATCTGCTATCTGCCTGTATTCCTGCTCACAGGATAAGCCGGCACTAAGCAATGACTGGGCCACTGCCAGCATGTGATGATGAGTTTAGACAAGCAGTCAGTTCAACTCAAAAGCACTATCTCCTTTTCAAACGTCACACTTGAGCGAAAAATCTAGGAACTGGAAAAAACACCCTGTTACCACTAGATCTGACGACAGGAATTGGGGCAAAAATGTCACTCTCATCCTGAGCAAACTGCAAACCACCAAATCATCTTAAGGAAAGTACACACAATCTTCTATCAAGATAATTTACAAATGTGTTTCTTTTATCCTTAAGAGTTTTAAAAATTCTTAAAAACAATATTAAAAATCACAGACTCTCCCATCTAGGTGCATCTATATGACACATAAACGGAACAATGGACTTAAACCACAGGCATTGTGTGCACTGTAGAAGGGTAGCCCCACCTAAGATAAAAACAGAAGCTCATTTTACAGAATACAGTAGTTCCACACAATAGCACTGGCACAGAAGGAGCAAGTGACATCATTCATTTAAATTCCTGCTACCACAGGGGAACTCGAGGTATTCAGAAACTGGATCTGACCAGAGCACCAAAGCTAACAGCAATGAAAAAACAACCCCAAGGGAATCAATTGTAATTATATATCATCCAAGAGAGAAGCACAGTCTTCATATCACGTTAGGAAAACAAAAAATCACAAATTTCCTCTGAATTATATTACTAAAGCCTTTGAACTCTAACAACAAAAATGCATGCTCATGAAGGCATACATACAAGGATGTCTTTTCACTTTCGTCACACTAAATATCCCATTCAAACATTCAAAAATCACAACATTTTATATGTTATTACTGATTCAATTCATCAGTCGTTCAGCACCAACTAAATAGCTCTAGTGACAACAGCTATGCCAGGACTGCAGCTGCTAAGAAGACCTTGAGAAGGAACACTTTCAGTCTTTAAGGGTGCTTATGGAGAACCTGTGTTTCTGTAGAATCTCGGTCTTCCAATTTACAGACTAATCTGCAAAGCAGCAAACTTAATTACGGAAGCTGCAAAATAAAAATGGGAACTGCTGTGTGCAAGTCAACTAAGAGGTGCAGGCCAGCAGAGATCTACTGCTCTTCCCAGTGCCTGTGTTGTTCTCTGGGTGAGAAGATCATTCCCAAATTGCAGCAGAGCTCTGTTCCCGCCTGTTGGACTCACTCACGTAACTTGAGAGTACAAAGGCACACCTTGAAAATGTTCTGGAACATGTACAGATCCCAGTGTTGCATGTCAGAAGTGGAGAACACAAGAGACAGAAAAGATAATAGTGAGGGATAATGCCTTGTCCTTTCCTGGAAATACACACACATTTACACATACACCAACAGGTTCCCCAAACTGTGTTAGGTGGCCCTTCAGAGGGTGTAAACTCTTAGATCTGCACCTTATAAGGCAGCAAAGATTCCACCTTAACACAAAGTAGTAACATTTTTGGCTGCTCTTGGGAATATTTGCCATTTCCCCAGAGGTTTATTTTGACTTCTCAACTTCAGTATTGCTGTGCTTACTGATAAGTTCCAAGACATCTTCATTTTGAACTCAACTTCTTGATCCATGATCCTTGCTAAAACAATAAACATTTTATACTGCTCTCTCAGAGTGACATGGCTGACAGCAGTATGAAATAAAAAAACAGCCAGGGTACCTAGCAGAGTCAAAACAGCTTCACAATACCTTTAGCAAAAGGAAAAGTACAAGGGGTTATGTATAGGTCCAAACCTAAATTTGGAATCTAGTAGATGAATAGTGCTCTAGAAATTGTTTTCAGGGCATAGAATTCACTGTAAGATGAGGAAAGGCCTTAAATGTAATGAAACACAAAAAAGTGGGGTGGACTTATAAACCTTTTGGTGTGTTTCAGTAACAACACACTGCCCATGGTGTAATAGTGAGAAAGAACTCAGCCTTTTTTAGATTCAAGAGTCCGTTTACAGTGCTTACATTGGAAAATTATGCTTTTGATTTGTAAATGGAACTAACTGAGTATAGGAATTATTCAGACAGAAAACCTATGGAAGGGCCATTTTCTCAAGCTACTTTTCTGATTGCAATCCCTTGGCACAAACATGCAGAAAATTGCTTTCTTCCAAAATAGGAAAATGGGTCTCTTGGACTGTGGCTCATAAAGAGAAAAGGGGAGCAGAAATAACTACATTTTTGTTCTGCTTAAAAATGAACGTAGCATGGAATTTAAATCCAAACCTGAGGCCTTTCAAAGATGGATAGTAATAAGTGCCATAAGCATTAAATTAAAAATAAAAACGTCACGCAGAACCCAGAGGCATTTTCATCTAGAAGTTATTACAGGCCTGGATTTAACAATGAATTCCATTTGACTTCGAGTTAACTGAGCTGCAAGTATTGAGGCCTAGTTTTCAGATTCCTCATAGCATATACTACATTTTTTAAAATACAGAAAAAAATGGAGATGTATTTCAGAGCCGGGTCTGACACACTGGTTCTCACACAGCTGTCTAAGAACTGACCTGATTACTACTCAGTGCCAGCTCTCCTTGTTTCCAGTTGCTAAATCCCATTAGGAGCAGCTAAAAATACATTAAATACTTTCCTAATATTACTTTTGTGTATAATCAATTTTCGTAGTTGTCATATGGATAAGAGACGAAAAAGCTGGATCAGCAATAAAATGATCTCCTTTCAGAGATGTGTTCAGCAAAGTCAGAACACACACAATCTGACTTCTGGGGTAATCAGACACCTAATACCCATAAGGATTTTTCTCCTAAATTCTCGAGCAGAGCACTGGCTCTGCTGTGATTAATTGTGAAGTTTCAAGACTGATTAATTTCCTAGTATCACAATCCTGCTCTCAAACCGATGACTAGCTGAGACCAGATGAAAAATTCTGAGCCTCTGCAATTTCTGTTGGAACACTTCTGCTTTGAAAGTGGGGTATGAGTCAGGCAACTGCTAGATTATAGTCATCCATTACAGTCCATTGCGGAGGATTGCGGAGGAAAAGCATAATTTTCAAACAAAAATCACTGACTGTTGCTGAAGTGAAACGGAGCTGTGGAACCCACTTATATATGAAGCTACAATGGTTTGCCAAGATACAATGGAGCTGTAGGACAGTGAATTTACAGAGAGGCAGTGAGAAACAGTAGAGGAGAGGTTTGACTCAGATGCTGATTTGAAAAATCTAGAAGCAACAAAAGACAGGACAAATCAAGTCAGTAGCTGGACAACACAAAAAACACTGAAGAAGCAATGGCCAGTACAGGTAACCTAGGGCACAGAGACTCCCATGTACCAAGAGCTGTTTCTTCCATTTTAAGGGAAACTAGATACAGCTGCTGGAACTATTCAGCATGAGTTTTTATTTGGAAATTATGGATTTTTGCAATTCAGCATCTTGATAACAGTTCCAATCACAGGATAAGAATCGATGTCTGTTAGATAACAGTATTGTTGCACCGAGATCCTGTTTACTCCCAGTTTTGCATCTGGCCTCTCCAGAAGGTTTGGCTTGTTTCCGATGCAGAGATTAGAATACAGGAATTCCTTAATTAACTTCACACAACCTCTGACACAGGACCTGAGGCCTCTGCACATGGAAGATGACGTGGAGAATCAGTAATGACAATACAAGATACACATCCTCCCTGCACTTCCAGTTCCTCACCAGAGAGAAACAGAAGGTGGTTACAGAACTCTGCATCTGCTCCCGTTGGTATCAGTGCAATGGTGTTTCTGTGGCTCTGACGAAATGTGATAAGAAAGAAAGAAAAAAAATCTACACAAGACAGATGCTAACTAAACAAAGAAAAGCATATAAACACACCACCACCACCACCACCTCCCCCCTGAAAAACACAAATCACGGTCTTTATAGCTTGGGAAAAGATGCTTTAGACCAGCTTACACGGGCACACAAACAGAACATAATCTCAAGTGAAGGCCCAGTCTGTGGATGAAAAATCAATGTACACCCACTAAACCATCTGCAAGGCTCTGCCTCAACAGGAATATTTCAGCCCCTGTGGATGTCAATGAAAAGTTCACATTGGATCAACTTGTATAATCACAGCCTCAAGTGTATCCTGCCAACAGAGGGGCACAAAAACTCTACTGGGAATGGCACAGGATCATGAGCCCTTTAGGCAGGAGCACAGCACAAGGGCATTTTCCTGCTCACAGACATCCCGTGCTGTGTGAGAATTCACAGTGCAACAGACTGCCCAAGGGGCTGTGGAGTCTCCCTCACTGGAGATATCCCAGAGCTGTCTGGGCACAATCCCATGATATGTGTTCTGGGATGACCCTGGAATGGGCTACCCAGGGAGATGGTAGAGTCACTGTCCCTGGAGGTGTTTCAGAAGAGACTGGATGTGGTACTTGGTGCCATGGTCTAGTAGACAAGGTGGTGTTGGGTCAAGTGTTGGACTCAATGATCTCAGAGGTCTTTTCCAACCCAATTGATTCTGTGATTCTCTGCTTGGGCAGGGGGGTTGGGCCAGATGACCCACAGTGATCCCCTCCAATCTGAACCGCTGACTGTGAACTGTGCTGGAACCTTTGTGTCCACACACTTTACTGTCGCTGCCAGTACTCAGAAAACAACCCATGAGTTTTATCCACCACCCAGCCTATCTCAGGAGGTTCCTCTGGACAGGGGGAAGGCTGGACCACGGGTCCACATCCCCCGAACACCCAGTGCTGTGTCCCGCCGGCTCCCGGAAACCTTTGTTTTAAAGGAGCTGAGGAAATACTCGTGGTGTGATGCTGCAGAGGCGACACAAGGGAATATCAGAGCCCGGGAACACCAGAGCCTGGGAATCCTATAGCCCGGGATTGCCAGAATGCAGGAAACTGAGCCCGGGATCCCAAAACCCGGAATGCCAGAGCCCGGGAATCCTAAAGCGTGGGAACGCCAGAACATGGGAATCTCAGAGCCTGGGAACGCCAGAGCCCGGGAACCCTATAGCCCGGGATTGCCAGAATGCGGGAAACTGAGCCCGAGATCCCAGAACCCGGGAATGCCAGAGCGCGGGAATGCCAGATGCCGGGAATCCTAGAGTGCGGGAATGCCAGAACATGGGAATCTCAGAGCCCGGGAACGCCAGAGCCCAGGAACCGTAGAGCCCGGGATCCCAGAACCCAGGAATGTCAGGGCCCGGGAATCTCGGAGTCCGGGAACACCAGAGCCGGGAATGCCGGAACACAGGAATGGCAGACACCTGGAACGCGGGAGCCCGAACCCTCCCTCACACCGGCCCCGCCCCCTTCCCTGGCCACGCCCCATTAAAACCGTGGCCACGCCCCCACTCGCTTCAAACCTCCTCCTCCCCCGCCCTTGCCTCCCGCCCTCGCCAAATCTCGCGAGAGCGGATCCGCCCGGCGCGCGCGGCCGCGCGGTGGGTCGTAGGGCCGCTCGCAGCAGCCGGGGCTCCGCCCCCCCGCCCGGCGGCCGCGCGCGCCGCCAGCCGAGCCCGGAAGCGCCGCCCGGCCGCGCGCGCCCGGGACCCCTGTCCCGGGAGCCCCGTTCCCTGCTCCGCCCTTCCCGCGCCCCTTCCTCCCCTCAGGAAGCAACGGGGAGCACCTGGCGCCGCGGCCCCGGGGCAACAGCCGGGGGCGGCATTGGACAGCCGCCGGAGCCGCAGCCGCAGCCCCCCGCGCAGCACGGTGAGGGGGGGCGGTGGAGGAGCCGGGTTGGGGTTGTGGGGGCGGGCAGGGGGTCGGAAGGGGCCTCAAGGGGGACAACCCGCGCTCCCCCCGTTCGCCGCCGGGCGGGGATGTCGCCGTGTCCTTCCTGGCGCCGGGAGGGAGCAGGCTGGAGCTGCCCCGGGAGCGGGAGGTGTTCCCAGCCCCGGGAGCGGGGGGTGTCCTGCCCTGCGTGGGCCCGGGTGTGGTGCCGGGAGGCGGCTCGTGTTGATCCTGGCTCCTGTTTTGCTGCCGCACTCCCACGCAGCGCCGAGCAGGGAAAACTTTGGTCTTTGTTTTTGGAGCCCGGGGATTCCTCCTGTGCGGGGTGTCCCCCGTGGTGTCTGCTGGGCCACCGATGCTGCTCTTGCAGTTTTAAAAAAAAAATAAATTAATAAAAGGCAAGTAGATTCACAGGTAAAGGCTGCCCCTGCCCCTCGGACGTGACTGCAGCAGCATGATGCTGCTGCCGAGCCTTGGCTCCGGGGATAGAGAGGCCCCCAGAGGTAGCGAGGCCTCGGTTTTGCTCTGTCCAGAGTCTTGGCTTCGGGTCGGGTTTGAGATCTTATCACTTGTTTGTATTGGCACCGGGGAAAACGAGCTCAGGTTTCATTTTGGTTTGTTTTTCTAATATAGGTGGATGTGATGGAAGGATGCACCTTGTATTTAGGGCTTGATACTGCTCAGTGTTAACATTTGGCTGCAGTCACTGTGCTTTCCCCTTGTTCAGACATGACTTGTAACGTGATATTGGCTCTTGTTTCCCTTGCTTTAGCAAGGAGAAAACAAGGAGAGGAAAGGCAATTGCTTTGGTGGCTTGGGAGTAACAGTACTTCAGGGTTTGGTAGAGATGCCCTGCCTCCAAAAAAACGGAGTGGCTCAGATAAGGCAGACTTGGAAAGTAGTGGGAAAACTTGAACCAAGACACTATGTTCAGGTAAACATGCATTAAACTGTCTTGGAAGGTCTCAGTGGTAACCAATTTGAAGATGCTATTAGTGGTCTATTGATACCTTTATAGCTAATGAATGCAGTAAATATTAGTTAAATAAATTGGCTAAAGGCTATTTGTGGTTGCTGTTGTAATAAGTACATTTCAAGATGTTTAAGCTCGATGTTACAGAGTAGCTTTTCCTTTTCCCCTCTTATTGTGTTCTAAGTAAATACTGAGAGTGGTCAGGTCAACCCATCCTGCTGATGTATTGATATGTGTCTGTTATTTTTAGTGCAGGTGTTTGCTGTGACAAAGTTGAGTAGTATTACTTTATGGGCTCATGTTCTGTGGCAGGTCCACTTGACCATTTCTGTTTTCAGAGCCCTCTGTCTAACAGAACTCTTAAAAGTTACGGGTAAAGCTTCTGTGGTCAAAGTCACTGTTCTGGTAACTGAAATTTTGTTTTCCAGATCTGTGAGAAAAGCAATACTTTATTCTACCTCTCTGCAAGTATATTTTCAGTTAACATATTTCTTTTAAAAAGAAGAAATGTTAAATTCATTTCCTCTTTGTAGAGAGAGAGGAACAGGATTTTTAAAAATAAAGTGTTTCACAACATTTGTTAAAGCTTGCCCTTTGTCCTATGTTGTGAATGGTGTCTGTTGATAGCAGCAATCTGAAGAATGCCATAACAGCCTGTGTTAATGTATATATGGACTGTCTCAGTTCATAAAACTACCAAGGTGTCAAATTTTACACACTTTATTAAAGGATAATAAGATCAGCATTTAGGTCTGCCTTTAATGTTACATATTTTGGTTTAGATGCAGTGAGTTGAATAAGTGTGAGGAATTCTTGCTATGATTTTATACTTTTGTGATGTATTTTTATCTGGCTTTGGGTCATAACCTTTGCTATAAGTGATTGCAGATAAATGTAAAGAGAGTATTGTGAGATCTGTGGCCATTCTTGTTCTTTCCTGGATCTCACTGAGGTTCCTTTTTCCTTCCGTTAGTTGTCATCTTGAGGAAGACAAGGGAACTTGAATAGATGTGGTGAAAACGTGTCTTCTTTTCCACTCAGCTTTGGTGATATGTCTGTGCTGATGTCTGTCAGTTGAGTTGCAGAGTAAAGAGTAATCCTAATGGAAAAGGATTCCTTTGAAGTCATCCAAGAGAATACATTAATGTGATTCTTAAGGTTATCCCATAGTAGCTTGTCTCCTTCTGTCCCCTCTCAAAAATTGTGTAGCAATGAAATGAAGTTCAGTTTTTGTTTGCACTGGTCTGTAGTTGCTTTCTCCTGACTTCAAACCTGTGATGATTCATTTTGTATGTATTTTTAAATAGCATAAGTAGCCTCAAAGTATGACCTGCAAAAGTATTCTTGGTTAGGGCAAGAGTTGCGTACTGAAGTATAGGAAACTCAGATGTTTTATTGAGTTGTTTTTCAAAGAGCTGTATCTCCATGTGGGATGATAGCTCACATCTTTACTTCCATAGCTGCAGTATTTCAGCAAAATCATTAACAACACAAGCAAAAGCCTTTGATTTACTTCTTTGACACCAAAGGTATTTTTGAGGTGATTGAAACATTGAGTAAATGATCAAATCTAGTAAATTTTGGGTAATGTCAAGTCTGTCTTGTGTGCTTAGTCATCCACCTGAACTATGGTATGACACATTTTGCTCCAGGAGCATCTGTATGATGCTGCTGTTCCCACTGCTGGGAGCTGAAGTAGGAGCAGTGCCTGGTGTGTTTGTACCTGTGTCTGCACACAGAAGGTCAACTAAAGTGCAAGTACAGGAATCACTTTTGTTACATGGTATGTTCATGGTTAAAAGGCAAGTGACAAATGGAGTGTGAAATTAAGAGACAGTTCATACAAAGCCTGAAACAGTTTCATAAGCACCTTTTAGACTACTTTTGACTGCAAGTGTTTTAAATTACACAGTAGAAATATCTGTGGCTTGTGGGTTTGCAATATTTTTTCCTGTCCATGTTGCTGCCCTTACTCAAACAGAAAAATAAAGCCAAACTGAAAAGTGTTGGTGCTGCATAGTACAGTAAACTGTTATTAGGGATTTACTTTCAAATCCCTGTCAGACTTTTCTGTTTTTGTCTTTTTTCTTGCAAGTTGAAGCTTTTCTTCAGCTATGTAGATAATACAAATTTTCTGCAGACTGCTATTTATGTATGGGCATAGTAGAGTAAAATATTGTCTGAGGGATGATATTGGCTGTCTTGTTCTCCTGAAAGACCAAGAATCATTTTGTTGAGATTAAATGTGTGGTCATGTCGTGGTGCCAGTTCCCATGTGAGAAGCATTCTTCCTAAATGGAAAGATGAGAGTTTTGAAATACTTGTTTAGACTCGTGTATGCAAATGTTGAAGGTGTTGGTTGAAAACATTGCTGGAATAGGTTCTTGTACTCTGCCAAACCTGGAAGTGTCAGTCAAAGTTGTCCTTTGAAAGGCTTTCACATTATGAATGTGCTGGTAGTACTTAGCAGATACATCTCTCCAGCTTCAGACAGATGATGTGAGTTCAACCTGACAGTGTAGTTGGTTCTCTGGTACTATCTCTCATCCTGTGTGACATGGAGAGTTGGTCAACAACTTCTGTGCTGTGTCAGTCAGTGCACTGTGGTATTAGTATCCAGGAGACTCGTGCACAACTTCCAGAAGAAACATCACTGAGGCTTTTTTTTTATCAATATGGAAAGCTGAAATACGTCTCACAAAATTCAGTGTATAAAAGCCACAGTGTTACTAATAAACCATACAGCTCAGGTTGTGCAGTGAGTTATCACTGCTTAGCATTTTTCTTGTTCTTTATCTCTTTTTGAAGATTAATTATACTAGATAGATCATACTGTCTGCGTGTCTCAGTTTAATGTCAGAGTAGAACTAACATTTCAATATTCTTACACCCCATTGATTACTACATTGAATGTTTCTCTCTTTTCAAGTATTGTTTCACAATAGCCAGCATAACACTAAAGGGAAAAATGCCACCTCTGTTAAGATTATATACAGCTTTGTGTTCTCAAGAAGCATTAGTTCTTGAATTTCAGGTGGTTTCATTTTATTCAGGGTCTGAATTCAAAGTAGCTGTATTATAAAAGCATCTCAAATGAATTATCAGGTTTTATCCTAATCTAACTGTATTGTAAGGAAAATTACTTCTACTTTTGCTCTTTTCAGAGAGTTGTTTAAAACAGGGGGCTTTGTAAGCAAACAGAAAAGTCACAGACTAGATAGAGAGAGGTCATTCTGCTACAGTGGTGTTCAGTAACCTGGCTGTCACAGCTGAAATAGAGATGTTTTTCTGTCTGCTTGTGGACTTGCTGGGGGATCATTGAGGGTGTTTTCTTAAAAACACTTTTCAGCAGGTTGCATTCAATCAGTTGTGTTCCACATTCATAATGAAATACTTGCTTTCAAATGAAATTGTATCTCCACTGAAGTGTGTATTAACTTGAAAAGCGGATCAATTTCTGTGAAATCACGGTTCATCTAAGAACAAATGGGATTTTTAGGAAAAAAATCTGTTACTATCAGTATTTGTCTTGGATGTTGTGGCAGAAAAATCTTGAATGATTTTCTAAATTCTATTCAGTGTTGACTGTATCTTATCAGATTTGGTAGCAGTGCTAGTATTTTAATCTTGTTGCAGCTTTAAGCTTCCATTTTTCCCTTGCTTGGTTATGTTCTAAGGTGATTTGCCCCGAAGACTCATCTGTTTGAACAATTCTTACTGGTTTACAATGGCACAGCTTCAGTGGACAATGGCTGGGGAAAGGCTTGGTTTGTTCTATGTGTGTCATTTGTTGCACTGGTATAAATTCTAAAGTATAATTCTTTTTGTTCTGTGGGGAGTTCGTATACTTGGGCTTGACTTAAAATGTGGACATTTTTTTCCTAGCACTTGAAAGAGTTGTGGATTTGTTTTGTTCTTTGTTTTTTGGCATTGGGCATAGGACTAGTAATACTTGATAATTAGGAGGTGGTTGTTTGGGTTTTTTTTTTACCTAGGTGTTGTGCAAGTTATGAAAGAAATGTAGAACTTGGTTTTCATGCTGATGTTCTTGAAGATCAGCTTGCAGAAATCGTAAGCCAGACACTAGGTCTTCTTCAGAGCATTGCCTTGAAGTGTATTTACCTTTTTTCCTGAAATTCTTAAGATTATCTTGATGGAATAGTAATTCTCACAATAATCCTGCTAAATGTTGGATCAGAAATGATGTATCTAGATAAGGCAAAGTATTAATTTGGTATAATTTCACTCTGTTGCTTCATACTTGCTCAAAAAAAATGTTAATAGGATAAATTTCTGCTAGCAAGTGTTACATCAAATATCATCTTTCTTCCCACTGCTGACTTGAAGGTGTTAAAAACTTTTTGTTGTTTTCTGGGTATTCTGCTGAAATGCCAGTTTGTCTTTTCCTGGTAAAAATCAAGTTTTAGTTGCTGGGTGATCTGGTGGTGTGCAAATGTGACTTCAGTAATCACTGAGTAAGTGTTGCAGCCGGACTGGGAACACTTATATGAGATTGTAAGAACAAAGTGCATAAGATTATGCACTGACAAAAATGTCATTTTTAAAATACAGTTTGATTTTGTACATTATCATGGGTTTTGCAACTCATTAAGTTTCAAATGGGCAGCATGGGGTCGCAGTTATTTTAGTCTGTCTGTGCTTCATCTCCTGCTGTTTGGGCAACATCCTGAAAACACGGTTATAAAAGTTTGCATACTGTTCCTTCTTCATGAACATCAGTGGCTTACACAGGTGTTTCAAAAATTAATCTCATTGTTGGTCTGAAAGTGCTTCATGGGTTGTGAGTTTAGAAATTTTTTGAGTAATTGTTCAGGAATGTTTGTAGTTCTGTACTTTGTCTTGACTCTGGACTGGAGATGTTGGCCTTCGATAGCCATGTACTGGGTTCAGTAGCAGGCAGTGACAGTGAGATAATTATCCCTGTTCACATTCAGCTTCCTTTTGTGTCAATGTGAGTTTATTAACAGTTCCTGTAACAAATATATTCTTTTATTGTTGTTTTCTTGGAATATCCAGCTTAAAGTAAGAGAGACCAGACAAAGAAAGCAGTTTCTATCATATCTATTGCAGTTGAATTTTATAAGTTTATAAATGGCAGAATGTAGACCCCTCTTAAATGAAATTTGCCTCTTTGCTTCTGAAGCCATGTCTCTAAATACAGTAAATGCTGCTTTTCCTTTAAAGAAAGTTCCAAGTCAAGTAAATGTTCTACCTGCCAATCCTTTTCAAGATTTGGGAGTTGAGGTAAATGAGGCTGAAGGTACCCTTAGGCCTAAGAGAGACCTAAGTAAGATCAGCTATTTTGCTCTGTCTTTAGAAATGATGATCTACTGTATAAAAAAAAGAAAAAAAGTAAAAAAATTAGAGAGAGAAAAAGAGTCAAAAAAAAAAATCACCAAAGCATTGAAATAGTTCCTTTATCTGACAGTAAGTGGTCTGTGAGAGGGAGATGAATATGTGGCTACTGTACAGGACAACTTTAAGATTTCCAGAGACAAGAAAGAGTCCTCTCAGCAACTCTGTACAACAGGTCTTGATGGTTTTAGTCCCATCAGCTGGATGACATGTTTCTATAGTAATGTGGACATTGAGGCATCTTCACTGATCCTTGTTGTTGTTACTCAGCAAGGCACTAGTACCAACAACACAGACGTTCCTGGTACTGTGATAAACAGTACTTCTATTTCTGGAGGAACACCAGACACTTGAAAGCTGCTTTTCTTTAACTGAGACATCTTTCTGTAAAAGTTGTAGCAAAAATTCATGACACATCTCCTAAGAGCATATGTTACCCAAGATGTGATCAGGGCATGGAGGCTTGTTCTGTTTGGTTCTTTTCTGTGCAGTTCAGTTCTAGGGTTTTGTCTTCAGAAGTCCCAGTGCAGTTTGTTCTCATATACATCTGTTACTGACTGTTAGTGGACTGGTGTCTTCTGTCTGATGGAAGATTCCCCTCCTGGAAACTCAGCAAAGATGAAGGAAGAGCTTCTACTTCTCTTAAGGAATCCATATCTCCTGAAAAAGAAAATTCTGCTCACTCTTCTGGTGGTTGGGGGAGGTGGAACAAGTTTTGCATTGCTTACTGAAGCCATCCATCCCTGTGGGGATTGCAGTTCCTAGACTTAATGGCTCTAGAACAAGATGAAAGGGAAGTGGTGTCAGGGAGCTGACAGGACAGCATCAGAAGTTTGACTGTCTTCTGTGAATTGAGTGTAAAAAAAACTCCCACAAAACCAAACACTCCTTATCTGTTTTGCCCCCTTTGAGTCCTGTTAAAATCTACCCTGTAGATCATTGTTTGGCCCATCTTTCTGTAAAGAAGTCTAAAGAATTCTCTTAATGTCTCTTGGTTTTGGAAGTTTTGAAAAGTAAGGCTTTCATAAGTACTTAGAGTGCTAGAAGAAGAGGAAAAAAAGCGCAAAAGGTTTAAGTGTTTCTATCTGATTTATAGTCTTTGATTCAGGCGGGAAGAAAGTAGTTATGACACTGACATTTTGGTATCTTTTGTTCTTATGTTTTGATTATGTGCTAAAACACAGATTCCAGAAATACGAATTTGTCTTATGGGACGAATTGTGCCCTCATGAGCATGGCAAATTTCTACTTTGGGGCTATTCTGAATAACTGTTCCTGAGCATAGTCATTGGACTACTGTATCCACTTGTCCATTCATAGAATATTTGAGTTTAAGCTTTGTTACTAGCCTTAGTTAGTTAGCCTTAGAGTAAAGGCTACTTATACTTTGAATTGCTTCCTGAATGCTATTTGCTGAACTGAGCATGTTTAATGTACTACTTTTTTGCCACTGTTGGTTGTATTGCCATCAGTAAAAATGGTTGAGTGCCACATGCTTATGTAAGCTGCACTCATTTTTAAGTGAAACTATTTATGGTACAGGCTATTTAGTCTGTTCAGAAAATGAAAACTCTATATGCTTAAGGGGAATGCATTTAGACTTGCGTAGACCTTTCTTTTGTCTGCTTTTCTGAGTTTGGTTTTGTTTTGATTTTTTTTTTTAACCACAGTTGGTTTTGTTTCCGGGGATGAGGGTGGTGTTTGTTTTGTGTTCCCAGCAAGTGTGTGATACACTTAGACTTGTAGGGTGAGTTATTTCTGTGTATACCAGAATCTGTGAATTATGTAAGCATGTTACGTAACCATAAATAATCTTAATTTTTATTAAGTTATAATAAATGTCAAGCAATCAGAAAAACTTGGTAGTTTAGATTATTTGTTCAGTAGTAGTGATGATCCCATGTTATGATCCCATGTTAGTTGTTTGGTTACCTGATAGTAAGTACAGCATGACAGAATCCTCTTAGAAGACTATCCAGCAGACAAATACTCTACCAAAAAATTGCTGGATTTTTGTTTTCCCCAATATGCAGGAAGTAGTGGTGATTATTTGAATAATGTCTTCTTGAAAACCAGTAAAATAGCTATATTGCATTTGTATGAAGCAGTATTTAACTGGAATTCCTTTAATGGTTAATGATGTTACTAGCTATGAAAAAAAGAATGCTTAAAAATTAAATGAGTTTACTAAGGTGCAAACCTCAAGGTGGGATTCAAATAAGTTTTTATTATGCATATATTTGAGTACATGTAATCTGTATTAGTTTTATGAAATAGTTACAGATAGTCAAAGATTAGTAACTTCTGAGTTTATTCATGTGATTGTAAATCTTTCTGCTGAGTAACTTTTCAGGAGGGACCTGTGAGGATTGCAAACTTCTCTTTAAGTGTGTGTTAATTCTTTGTTAACACTAGATTAAACTTATCACTTGTATGCATCTCAAAATACTAACGTTTTTCAGTGTAGGTATTTTGTATAGTTTGGCCTACTTTTTGGGTTATTTTCTCTGTTCTGTGATTATTCTTATTTGCTAATCCCCAAAATTCATAACTAATCTGGTTTGATTGCTATGTTTTTCCTGTGGTCGAGGTTAAGAGCTTCTCCCAATTCTTCCAAATAAAAAAGAAAATGAAGACTCAAAGACTCAAACACAGAGTTCAGGACAATCATTGCTTCTCCAAGGTTTAGGTTTCTGGTTTGCTTGATTGTAGATCATTTGGATTTCACAGGGATACTGTCATTTAACCTTGGAAAGAAGACTTGTAGGAATGTTACCTGTTCTTCAGCATCTAAATCACTAAGTAAAGAGTGACCAACTGGATATACTGGTTGCAACCACAGCTGTTACTTGCATGGTTTGTTGCAACTATTGAGGTGCCCGTGTCACGGAAGGAAATCTGCTAAATGGAATTGAAGAGTTATGACTTGGACTGCTTTTGTAATGGGAAAGTCTAATTTCTGATAGTTTTTTCTGTCTTACCTGAAGGGAGAGTCTACTTTGAGATCTTCCTGGTCAAATCCTATCTTGACACTTGGATCTAACACTTCTCTCTCATCTTGGCTACCTGCTGCTGTCTCAGTGTTGTGTCTGACTGTGACACAAGGTTCTGTGGAGTTTTGAGGTGAATCATGGAACTGATCCAGACTGGGCCAGTATTTAGTGTTGGCAAATCAAAGTTTAACTTTGGTAATGTCCACTTTGCTGTCTCTAAATTTGTGCTGGCGTGCTGGGAGGAGCAAGCGTTCAAAGGAAAGGAGAAGCAAATTCTTTCTTCAGAAATACTGTATTTTTACTGTTTTAAGGTGATTATGAAATAGATGAGACTTCCTTTGTGACAGTTTTCTCTTGTGGAAGTACCCAGACTGTGTGCTGTCGCTAAGCATTTTATGATGATAAATACTTCCCTGAACAAAGATTTATTTTTTTTCCCCCTCCACAACTTATTTCCTGAAGTTAATGTCTAGTGCCTAGTGCTCACTTGTTTTGATTTTTAATGTTGGTTTTTTTGTGGGGGTGTTTTTGTTTGTTTGTTTGTTTGTTTTTTCCAGAATTCAACAACAATAGCAAAATACTCTTTTTCTGGAATTGCTGTTTGTTTGGTGTTTTCAGTTGTGACACTGTGTGCTGGACAAGAAAATGGGTGGATTGGGATGTTCAGTATTTCTTTTCCCTTGTAACTGTATTTGTGTCTCTGCATAGAAGGGAATTAGATTGCAGCCCTGTATTCCTTCTTAAAAAAGTTTGTAAGAAGCTTGATATTTGGGTGTGGTTATGTTTGTAATTTTTGGTGATTTTTTTTTTTCCTTCTGTTAATTATTTTGCATTTCTGATGTTTAAGAATTTATTTTCTTTCCCCCCCAAAAATAACATTCAACAGCATCTTAATAAGCAGTTCTAATATTACAAAATTCAGTAGTAAGTTGTCTTTCTACTGACTCCTAGGCTAGTCTAGATTGTTGTATAGTCTTCTCTAGAGACATTTGTTTTACATTAGTAATTTAAAAACTGACTTAAAATGTAAAATACATTTGGAGTTCAGTTTTATTGAGGTAAAAGCAGTTGTGTGAACAATTCTGTGCATTTGGCACATGTAATTTCAATTTCTAGTACTGATATTTCCTTTAAATATTTGGTTCTTATTTGAAAATAATAATTCGAGTTTTAAGTCACTTTTTGTAATAAATTATGCATATTGAGAATTTTTAATACAATTTAGGCATGCTTATTATGATTCATGTTGTTCAGTTATTGAAAGTTTGCTTTACATAGTGAATACTTGGACAATAATAAGTAGTAAGTCAATATTACAGTGTATTAACTTGTAACTTAATTGTGTGCTCGGTTTTGTGGGTTGGTTTTTGGTTTGTTTTTATTTGTTTGTTTGTTTTTTGTTTGTTTGGTTGGGGGGGTTTTGTGTTTTTGTTGTTGTTTGTTTTGTTTTGTTTGTCTGTAGTTTCTGTTTATTCTGGACTCAGTTCAGTTGAATTGAGCATGTATAACTACAGAAAGAATGTATTTACTCTTACACATACTTGGAAATGTGTTTATTAAAGGCATTTTCTCATTAGACTGTTTTGTCTGTGTCCAGTTAATTTAGTTTTCAAACATGTAGTAAGTTGCACTTCTCATCTAAGTTGGGTGTGGAAATCTGACAAATAAAGCAGTAGAGATCCTGTATGTGAGACGATATGTACAGAGAGTTGAATGTACATTTTCTTTTACAAGTCTTCAAATTGGTGTGAATTTATTTTTAATCCATTTGACAATTAGACAAAATATGTAGTAAGATATTTGAACCTAGAGTAGCTCCTTAGGTTAAACTATGTAGACAGTGATGGAGAATTAGTGGCCCTCAAGTATTCAAGGTTTCGTGTATACCCTGAATTCCCAGTAACTGTTCTTGGCAGAGGTTGGCTAAAACATATATGTAAATCTGGTAACTGGAGGTTCTTCTGATTGTGCTTCTTGAGTAAGTATTTAATAAGAAGAGTCCAGTCTTTTTCAGCCAAGAAGAAATCCGGTCTTTAAACAGTACTGAGTTTAGTTCACCACAGTGGAAAACTGGTGATCTGAAGTAGTCGTGAAAATAAAATACAATTATTTTTGTATTATCAGAGTTTTTTTAAAAGATAAATTACCTTTGATTTTTTAAAGCTGATGCTGAAACAAAGAACAGGCTTCTTAGAGGTATCTAACTACTTAATTTGCATATTTCTCCAGCAATTGGGAGGAATAGAGAACTGTATATGATATATAGTCTAACAGGTGACAGACCTGTTACTGTATTCCTCAGGTCATTCAGGTATTGAAAACCAAGTTTTAAATACACAAGGCTGTTTAGCAAAGTTATTCTTAAAATGTGCTTATTCATAGCATTTTAGAAGTATGTTAATATCTAATTCTCGTATAGGTTTGAATTCTGTTTCTAAATAAAATAATAGTGTTTGTTTGTGTAGCATTGCTTCCCATCCTGTAGGGGAAGAATGACACAGAACAGCATAGAATAAAGCTTGTGCTTTAAACAGCACTAAAAATGTCAAAGACTTTCATGTCCTTCCTTCTCCCTCTCCTCTAAAAGCGAAGAGAACTCAAAGTGTGCACTTGAGTGCGGATCATGTAAATGCTGAGAGCTGTGAGTTTGCATTAATGTTGTGAGAATTCTGAAGAAGTCACTGGCTGTTTGGTTAAGCAGAGGATGTGACTTGTGCTGTGATTTTGGAATCGAGGCATCAGATTACAATGCCGTCTTGATGTATTTTTTTCTTTCAACTGCTTCTTTGGTTCAGAAATGTAGAAGTGTCTCACTGTGTGCTGCCTGCCCAGGGCAGGCTCTGTGTGTCAGTTATTGCCTCAGGGGAATGCTCTGGTGGCAGTTGTGTTTGGCTGCCCGGGGGGTGACTGCAAATTATTTTAAACTTCGGATTTTTCTGCTGTCTAACCTCCTGTTGTGTACCAGACTGCACTAGATTTATGGGAAGATACATGACCTTGATTTATTTTTTTTCCCCTCTGTGTTCTCAGTAAATGATGCTCTTTTAAGACTGCAGGGAGTTAACCCTAAAGATCTGTGTTTCAGATTGAAATTCTTGGTTTCTAATTGAAGAGCTGGGCATGCTCCATATTGTTCCTTTCTACAAAACATATGGACATTGCCACTTCTTAACAGTAAAGAAATGGGGAGATTGGTTAAAGAAGTAACTTAATACCACATTTCCTCCTGTGCTGCAGCATCTAAGCAAAGAGAGCACTGTGTCACATCAGGTGAAAAGAAGGCTTTTACATTCCTGGCAGCACATCTGCAGCCACTCAGACTGTTGAGTGGCTGTCAGTTCCACTCTTCTGGTGGAGGTGAAGAGCCCTGAGCACAGCACAAATAACAGGGCAAGTTCAGTGTAGTGTAGAGAATGTTTCAAGTTCTTTTGCTGCTGCTTTACAAAGTTATCCCTAAGACCCCATAAATCTGATAAGAACAAAGGTCTGTGGAGGTAAAGGAGAACATTGATTTTGGAGGATGCACCTACTTTGAGCTGCTGGAAAACATCTTTTTGTTTTTGAGAACTGAAATAATCCAAACCTCTTGGAAAGTAGAATTAGTTAGTAACTTTTAAGTTGAAGCTGCCTTTGAGCCCTAGTTTTTTTTCTTCTTGTAAAGCAGGATTATGAGGATAGCTTCCTAAAAGGGAAATGAAATCAGTGCAGTTTATCCTACCAACCTTAAATGGAGTACAGTAAGGCAGATCAGTGTGGAAATGATTTGGCTTTAGAGACATACTGATTGCTTAAAGTGTTTAATATGCATGTTTGACTTACATCTGGAAGGTTATTTGCCATGTAGAATAAAAATAAGGTATTCTAAAAACTGAAATTGTGAACAGAGACTTTTGGGTGAAATGCACTGAAAAACCAAATACTACTTATTCCTGAAAGTTTCATAGAGTGTGCTTCATTCATTTTGTCTCATATTCAGATTTATAGCTTTTTTTTTTTCTATAGCTGTAACTGATGAAAGTGAAATTTGCTTGTAACTTCACTGTCAGACAGCCATGCAGTGTCAACTGTGGAGAGACTGGCACGATTTTTGTCTCTTTACTTTCTATATTGTAAAGCTGATTCTATAAAACCAAAGAGTTGTTTAACATTTTCCTGTCAGAGGAATATATTGCAATCACAGGCTCTGTGAAAGGGGCATCCAGCTCCACCATCACAAAATTGATTATTTTTTTTTTATTCTCAGCTGTATGTAAAAAGTCATGCATGCTCCAGCCAGGAATTGCATTAATCTCATCACTTGAATTTGAAATTTTCTGGTGTCAGACCAACAAAAATAAACAAATGTTAAGACTGATGACCTGAATACCAACAACCTGCATTTGCAGACAGTGTCACTGAGTTGAGTAACCAAGGTGTCCAGACTGCAGACACAACTTTGGTTAACCTACCGAAGTCATGACTTTAAAGCCTCAGAGAGAGGTAAAGTGTGTTTTATTTTTAAGAGAAGTTTGTGCTGTTACATAGCTATGACTAACCTACAAATGAATCATTGAGCTCACAATTAAGTATTAAATTGTTAGAAGAAATCAGTTTCCAATTGTGTCTTCTGCCCAGAGCACACTGAAGAGCAGGAAAGTAATTTGACAATACTAAGAATGCTGCATTATTAGAGTAGAATATTCATTAGCTGTAAGTATTGGTTTTTCAAATGTACAAACTTTGAATACTACATTGAGTTGGAAACAGAGGAATTTACTGAGTAGCTATTAAAAGTAGACTTTTAATTCAAGAAAACCAATAAAAAGGTGTCCCTGCCCATGGCAGTGGGGTTGGAATTAGATGATCTTTAAGATCCCTTCTAACCCAAACCATTCTGTGACTCAAAGCAGAAATTCATTTTGTTCGTGGAAAAGTTCAGAGTAGGTGACAGCAATTCTCCTGCTGTTATCTGTGGTTTCTCAGCCTGCACTCTCTGCTGTTAAACCCACCTGGTTTGGAGCTCTCAGTAAGGAAGAGGATACTCTAAAGCTTTGATCAAGTAAAGGTATTGGATACCATTCAAGTCCTTTAAAGCTGTAAAAGAATTTTGGCAGGAATGCATCAGTGCATTTTAGGACAAACAATTTTATTCTAATCTTTCCATTATCTCTTTTGGCTTGTCCTATTTCTGGTCCAAGATTATGGAACAAGTGAATCTGAAATATCTAGACTTCCTTATGGAGATTTGCTTTTCAAGCAGTTCCACAGACAGGACAGCTACAGCTTTATCTGAGTGTTGATTGTTTAATCATCACCTTACAGACCAACGTTTCTTGCTGCCACAGTTGTAACATAGGCTTTGCTTATGGAAGGAGGGGAAACTCCCAGCTTTCCTTCCACCAGACCTTTTTTTTGGTGTCCTATTAGTATTTTTTAATAGAGAATACTAAACTGAGTGTAGAATGAAGACATTTTAAAATGTCTGCCTTGTATAGTATCTAAGGCACATCTCCCTGGAAAGTCAGTCTGGGGCTAAGCTGAGATAAAATAATGTTAGTAGAAGATGATTGTGGTCTTAAAAGAAAATAAAATATGTTGCAGAAACAAAAATCTAATTTTAAGGCACTCTGCCCTCAAAAGAAAAAGATATAAAAAGGGTAAACTAGGGTTTATATGACATCTCTGTACATACATATATATATATAGCTATGTACAAGTGTATATATTGTTTGCAGATAATGTTTTTATTTTAAGGTGTCTTCTGTCTTGCTAGGAAATTGGGCACAGCAGTTCCTCAGCTATAGCAGATACTCAATCATCTATACATGTACCCATATGATTATAGATAACTTCAATGTGTTATATTGGAAAAACATAAATAACATTAATGAGGTGTGTAACCTCTTGATATGACTTTTTTGTGGCACCCTTGTGAGTGGGTATTCATGCAGAGACTTGTCAGAAGATATTACAGAATCAGCAAGGTTTGTGTTACATTTCCTTATCTTAAATTCTTCTGGAATGATAGAAAAGACAGGCACGCTGCATAACGTGTTCACTGTATTTTGTAGCAATTAGTCATGTCAAAGAAATTTACACAGTCAGGACACCAAAGCTTAACTCAAAACTTCAGAAATGGAAGTTGATGCTTTCTGGTGTGTAGGGAGTGTGGTTTCATGTTTCTCTCTGCTGTTGTTCTCTCCTGACTCCTGACTGTTTCTTGTTTTTCTGTATCTGTTTTCTGCTTACTTGTGTCTCTACTTTTTGTTCCCGTTTACATGTGCCTGTCTGCTTCCCTCCTCTGTTTCCTCTGTGTGGAGTCATCAGTTTGTGTTTGCTGGGGATCCTGAAAGGAGGTTTTGTTATCCCCTCACTCCACTTCTTTCTAATCTAGGGTTTTTCTTCTAGTTCAAGATGGCCAAAGTGAGGAGAGGCAGGTAGTCATCAGGCCAGAGTGTTGCATGGGTATTCACACCTCCCATTTTCTCTCCTGTTTCAACTGGTCATACTGGGTGCAGAAGATGTGAATACAGTATGTGGGCAGTCTGTGCAATAGACTTCGTGGAGTTATCAGTTATATGGAATGTTGATAAACTTAGACAGGTCACTTAACTTGAAACTAGTCCTAGTTAGAGTCTGCTTTCATCTCTGCAGGAAAAGGGATGCTGCTTCTTTACAGGTGTAAATATGCTTTGTGGTCATTTTCTCGATGCAGAAAAACGTAAACGGTGATGATGAGGTGTGTTACAAAAATCATCTGCATCCTGTAAAGCTCTTCCATATATGCAGTTTTCAATAAAATAGGGATCTTTGATTCAGTCAGTTCATTGAATATGGAATATTTTCAGGGTTTGTCATAGAAAAACTCATCAGAGGCTTAACAGAGAAATTGTACTAGTCTGTTTATTTAAAACTTGTTTACAACACTGCTACAGTGAGCCATCACAAGTTCTGTGTGGGTAATCCAAATTACAATTTGGTTCTTTCTTTTTTTTTTTTTTTTAATAGGTCTTCAGGCATTTTGAAACTTGTGGCTTTAGTGAATTCCTACTGATCTGAACTCCTGCAAAAGTACATACAGTGTTTTGTTTTGTAGAATTGTCTCGTGGAAGGACTGATTGTATTTTGGCCAATATAAATATATCTTGGGAACAAAGCCTGTTCCAAATGTACCTCAAGCGAATTCAGTGCATGGCAATGAATTTGTGATGCTGGAGCAGGAGCTAATGCTGAGGATCACTTTTGTAGGAGCTATCAAACATATGTTAGGCTGGAACAGTAGTAAATTCCTGTTGAGCTGGTTGAGATTCATACTGGTGACCTGCAGATAACTCTCCATCCATAGAGATACTTGGAGACATTTCTTCTTCAAAAAATGTTAATCTCATGCTTCTGAGAAGGAAGCTCTCTTTCTGGAACAAATTATGTATTAAGCAATAATCCAGTATTTTTGCAGTTGGTTTGCTCAGTTTCCCTCTAGTGTAAACCTCAGCTTCTAGTAGTTGTTAAACCTGGAAATATGAATAGCAGACTCTACTTTAAAATGAAGAAAAAGCTGAAGTTTATGATCGGTGGATTTGCAGTAGACTTTTTCAAATACTTTGTAGTGTGTACTCAGTTTCATGTTTTCTTGTATCCTTTCTGGCTCATTTTGATTCCCAAAATAGGATGTAACTGCCAAAAAATTTTTGCATCATCATAAAACTGCTTTTAGCAGGGCCAATGCTGAAGTTGATGAATTAGGAAATCTGACAGTGCACTGTTCACTGTGGGATTTTTCCCAGCCACAGACAGTATTTCACAAACAGTCAAAAATCATAGATCATATGCCCTGGTAAGAAAGCCAGTTCATTGTCCTCATAGCTTTGGGCACTGTCATGATACTTGTGGTAACCTCAGGATTACCTGTGAGCAGTACAAACTCATTTGTGTTTGCAGCTTTGGGTCCACCTGCTGTTCTGCAGAGCCCTTTTGGAAGCTGGTACTTGAGACATAGTAGCATCATTCCTGAGCTATCCCACTGCCTGGAAAACTTACTCTTTTGTGACTTTGTTCTGTAGTAAGACACGCTTCTTGTTGCTCATTGGAGCGAGAGAATCATAAATTCCTAGAGAAGTATTTACTTGAATGTGATGCAGCCTCGCAGAGACTTAGATGAAGCTGCTTGTCAGCTTTACTTTTAGTTTCATTCTGCTGTATACCTCTTTATTGTGGTTCACATCACCTTCCTACCACCCAGGGGCTTTATGAATCTTGTGATCATTTACACAAGACTGTTCATCAGCAGACAGCTTGCCAAACCATGAAGTTGTGGTTTTAGTGACGTAGCCAGTCATTCAGAGCAGTGCCAGCAGCATGCTGAGCTCAACTTTAAATATTGACTGCTTTTCTTTTGCTTTGTTGAACTTCGTGTGTGTGAACTGACAAAGTGTCTTTAAATTCTGTCGTTTCTTTCTTATCCTGTGAAGCAATACAGTCCCAAAGCTGTGGGATGGATCACCCTGTAAATAAAGAAAACTCCAGGAAATGGGCATTGTGATTTCTGAGGTGGGAGAGTTGTTCTTGGCTCTTTGTAATCCTAAAAATTATTTTAGTTTGACTGTTGCAGGAAAAGTAATCCTTGTTTTTCTGTCATACATTTCATGTTTAAACAGAGTGAGTGTGTGACTGAAGATGATTGTGAGGAAAAATTGCTCTTGGCGCTGTTATACCACTCTTAGTTTCTTGTGTTTCTGAGATTTTAAGATCATCTAGCTAGCAAATCGTTATAAAGGTGTCACGATACTATATAAAAGCATTTGCTTGCCTTTGTTTAAGGAGCAATCTAAAGTTTTAGCTGGATTGATGTGAGTATTCTGACATTCGTGAGATGGGTTAATTGGTTTTGTTTAACGGTTAAATAAATGGAAACTTAGTGTACAAATTTGTTCTCTTCATTATTTCCAGTTTTGGAATTAATATGTTGTGATGCCTTTAAAGCAATTACAGCCAGTTTAATGTTCTACTGCAGGCAGGCCCCTCTGAATTTAAGGTAGCAGTGGTTCCAGAGGCTGCTCAAGGATTAGAGGTGGGATTACGTGATTGCATCTGCAGCCAGGTCATGTGCTGGGCATGTTTACAGGGTTATAATTGATGCCTATTAAATAGCAGGTATGTGTGGGATGAGATGTTAAAAAACATGTTTTTGTGTAGTTAATGATTTGTGCGAAGAAACTCAGTTCGAATCTTCATCTTCAAATGTCATGATTTTATGCAAACTTTTTTACAAAATTGTTGCTATTTAAGAGCTTCTCTGCTGTGTGTTTGCAGTCATTGTAGGAAGTACCACAATAATTACACACCTTAACCTCTACTTGAGTAGTGAAATACAGTAGTTCCACTACTGTATTTGGGATGTGATGATACAGTAATGTAGACTTTGGCTGAAATCATATTTATTTGTTAAAACCACAATATTAGGTAAAAACCCAAAGATACTAATACTTAGTCTAATGAAATGCTTTCTAAATATGTCAGCTGAGCTAATTACTCTGTTGTCTTCTCATGTTACTATTGGCATGCAGTGAGTTGTATGGAGGGTATCCCAGCCTTTTGAGGCATGTAACCAATGCATCAGTGGAGATGTAGCTGGTATAATCATATTGGTGACAAAGAGCTGCTGCCTGTAATCAGCTTGGTCTGTCATAGTTTTCAGAAAAAATTTTCATAGAGAGCAGTGTTGCCTGCATGATTGGCAAGTGACGTGGAGTTTGAAGTAAAATTTCAAATGGCCTTTTGCTGGTGGTACCTGCAGAGCTCAGCTGACAGAGCAGCTTTCTTGCAGTGCCACAACCTGGTCAGTGTCTGACTCCAGTGTTGACAGTGCTTGGCAAAATCCCATCGTGATTTAGTGCTGTTCATACCAGAACAGCTTCGGTTCTGGTGTTGTAAGTTTACTTCAGGTGAAGGTGTCTTCTTGTTGTGGCTTTAACTGATGAGGTGGCTTACCTGTGCTTAAAAGAGGGAGGTGGTGTTCTTGCTCCTCTATATCTTTCCCCTTTTTACCCTTTCTTCATAGAATCATAGAATCAGCTGGGCTGGAAAGGACCTCTGAGATCATCAAGTCCAACCCTTGATCCAACACCACCGTGATTACCAGACCATGGCACTAAGTGCCACATCCAGTCTCAGCTTAAAAATCTCCAGGGACAGAGAATTCCACCACTTCCCTGGGTAGCCCATTCCAATGCCTGATTACCCTCTCTGTAAAGAATTTCTTCCTAAAGTCTAACCTAAACCTCCCCTGGCAGAGCTTAAGACCATACCCTCTTGTCTGACTGATAGCTGCCTGGGAGAAGAGAGCAACCCCCACCTGGCTCCAGCCTCCTTTCAGGGAGTTGTAGAGAGTGATGAGGTCTCCCCTGAACCTCCTCCAGGCTGAACAACCCCAGCTCCCTCAGCCTCTCCTCACAGGACTTGTTTCAAGTCCCTTCACCAGCCTTGTCGCTCTTCTCTGGACCTTTCTTCTTCCTTTCTACAGCAGTGTGATGTTCAGTGGGTATGTGTTGTGCAGGGTAAGCTTACTAAGCTAGTTAAAAGTGTTGGGTTTTGTTTTTAAATTGTTCTAGCAGGTTGAATTAGTTTGGCTTAGTTGAGTGGGAAGAAAGATTCAGAAAGCTGTTTAGTTGTATATGAGTGGTAACTACTATTGATCTCACTGTTATTTCATGCTGCCTCTTATGCCATGACTCTGAGCATCCTTGGAGGACTGTAGCCCTGTGTCCAGATGGAAGTTTGTCTACATCTATTTTTCTACAGCTAAATTGACATCTACCCTAAAGCAGCCCTTTATTAAGGGATAATGTCATTCCAGAAATTACCAAAAATGTAATTTACTGAATGGTTTTCAATTTATATAAGTGTAGCAAGACTACAGTAATTCTACTTTTTTTTTTTTTTCAATCTTTCAGAGAAGTGACATCGGTTGATAGATGGAATTGTTAGTTGTTTTCTTAACTTGGAAGGTACACAAATGGCTTAAGGAAAGAAGATTAAATTTAGTGTTTTCCTGTACATCTTATTTGGGCATGTAAAAGGTGTGAAAAACTGATTGTTATACTTGTTTAGGACTTGAATCATGGTTTGCATAATCCACAAGATTCACTAGTGGATCTTGAGTTCGTCTGTGTGTGTTAACACAGCAGGACCAATTCTGTGACAATGTGCTTTGGTTTTACCTTTAGAATTGCCATGTCTGTGGCAGTGTTAATTTATTCCAGCCTCATGAAATACTTTCCATTTGGAGTTTGGGCACCTTCAGCTCATTTCTGAAAATTACAGGTCTTGCTTTCATTGTGACTTTGGGTTGGTTTTTGATGCATTGAACTTTCAGTAATTATAAGGCTGGTAATATAATGCACCTCAGTGTGTCCCTTAGCCTGTGGATGCTGTGGAAGAAAGTCTTTGAAGGATTGCTTTCTTAGTCTGTTGTGGCTCAGCAGGAGTTCTTGTCCAAGCATCTTAGCTGTGTGGCCTGTGCTGTAAGCTCTTGGCTCTGAATAACTTGCTTCTCTGCCTGCCGCGTGCTGTGGAGCAACATGGGAAGTGGGTATTGTATTCCAGCCAGTTTGTGCCTGCTTAGAGTGGAAAATGTGCAGTTGTAGGCAGGTCAAGCAGAATTTGCAGTACAAAATGCTGGACAATACACAGGACAAAAGGCTGGGCTGCTCGATAATGACAGTAGTGAATTTTGTGGTATTGACTGGGAAAAAAACCTGACAAATTTCCGCAGTAGTTCAACCTTGTAATCCAAGGAGTTCTGAATGATTGTGTGTTTGTTCATGCTTCTCAGCAGTTGTTTTGAGTTTCTTTTCAAGGCTCTATGTGTAACTGTAAAGGCTGGAAGCTTCGACTCTTCAGAATGAAAATGGAAATTTGTTGTGCATTGCATTGGGAAGTCTGATAAAATTCGTAGTTCGCCAGTAACTGCCAATTACTTTGTATTATGCCTCTGCTCACCACACATATTCAGGAAGTGTGGGAAAACATAAAAAAATTTTAACTTTATTTTAAAACCATTGTAGAAAAACATTACACGTATTGACAATGGATCTCCAGTCTGTTCACCCATGTTATGTTTGAATTTTTATTTGAAGAGAGAAGTGATGCAAAAGCTCTTGCTCATGCAAATGAAATTCTTAAAATTATTATCTTCTGTTTCAGATACTGTCATTTGTTATTCTAAAGGGGTTTTAACTGCAATTCATTCTGGTAGGGTACCCCTCCATTACTGCATTTCAGCCTCTTCCTCCTGGGAAAAGGAGAGTTGTCTAGAACCACATAGACCTTGCTTGCTGTCGGGTTTTCTTTGAGTATTGTGCTGATGGTCTGCCTTTCAGATTATGATGTTTGTTTGTCACTTACAAAAAAAATAAGTTTTATAAAAAATCCCTACTGTGAGTGTAGATAGGAATTTTCAACTGGCTCTTGTAGTCAGTGGAAGCTCATTTCCTTTTAAAATGAAAGGAGTGTGCAGCATTACTGCAGTGGACAAAAATGCATTGTGATTATACAATGTAAGTTTATTGCAGTATTTCTTAAGTCACAGCAAGATAATTCACCTATCTCACTGTTCTTTAAACTTGTCTCATTTATCTTGAAAAGGTTTATGATGTGACAGGTGTAATATTGGATGCTGGAATATGAGGTAGGACAGGGAGGAACTCTGAGCACATGTGGTGTTTAATGAATGCTGGTGGCAGCTGAGAGTTGTCCACATACAAAACACCCAGATGGTGGACGGGAGTGGACTTCTGCTGTTCTTACCTCTAAAAGCTTTTACCAAAGTTGATTTGGTTTTTTTTTACCCTAAACCTGACATTTTACTTTTCTTTGAAGAACTGTGTTCTGTTTTCTTGCCTCTGAAAACTGAGAGATTTTCAAAGGAAAGACCTGGGAAGCTGTTGGAATCTGTTAATGCACAGAGATGTATATGATTGCTAATCTTTTGTGCTGCTCTGGACTGCTGCTGGAAGTTGAGCTCAGGTGGAAAGCTGATTGGAATACCTGTGTTGTGTGCCACCACAGTTGCACTGAGGTTGAGATAAGCGTGATTTAAGCTTGGGATTTTGGGTAGCTAATATATTAGTTGAACACCGACTCTGCTGGTATCTGACTCTCATTTCCTTTTTGAACACAGCACTGCATTCTTGCAGTTAAGAATTCAGCTGAGCAGTATTGTTGGAAAGGCTTTTGAAGCTTAGCAATGATGGATGTGTTAGAAGGGCTGTGTCATACACCACCTTCATGCAAAGTTTTTGTGAATCTTTGCTTAGATTTCAGCTGCCTTTTGATTACTGCTGTGATCATGAGCCACAAGCGAGAAAAGCATTTGTTGACTCAGACTGTATTTGCCTTCTAGTAGTCTGTGGGTATTGAAATTCAGATAGAATCTTTTTGATGTTGAATGCAAGAATCCTGAAATGGAAAGAGGGTTATTTTTGTCACTAATCACAGTAGTATGAATTTAACAGGTGCTTTACAAAAATATTAAATAGATTCTCACCATAATCTTAACAAGAACTCTTTAAATTCTGTTTAATTCTTGTTATGTTTCACAAAATTTGTTTCTGACCTCTTGGATTTCTAGTGATGTAAAGACAAAAGAGTTTAAGCCCTATTAGTAGAGGAGTATTTTGGATAATTGTGCTGCTTAGTTTTCCAACCTGTTATTTCTAACATGTTGTGAATAACAGACATCTGTGCTTGGTGATGACTTCAGACTTTCCTGCAAACTGTTCAGGGTATCACTGGGAGTAAATATGTAACAGTTCCATTTTACGTGGGTCAAATTAATTAAAGTTATGTATATGTGGTGCGACAGTGAGACTGAGTAAAGACCTGAAGTAGCACATTCCAGTGAAATGTCATATAGGACCTACCTGTGGAACAATGAGTGTTTTCATTTAAAACTGTGAGACATGATTATTCCTACTCCTGTGTTTAACCTGTTGTCTCTCTTGATAGCTAGATCTAAAAATCGAATACAGTAGTTTATCTACACATGCAGTTTGGGAAGGAGGAAAAGTTATGATGGCTTAAAAGATAATTGTTTTGTTTCTTACAGAAAATGCCAGAAGCCTCAGAAGACCATAATCACTGGAAAGCCTGTTGACTTCCATTCTTTGGTAATCTGGAACATCATCCATCTGGCATGGCGCAGGGCAGTCAACAGCTTGACGTGCAGGTACTCCATGATCTCCGGCAGCGTTTCCCTGAGATACCCGAGGGGGTGGTATCTCAGTGCATGCTTCAGGTACGGTACACTCTGGGGATTGTGCTTTAGCATGAAAACCCTTTTCAGTAGTGTACGTGGAGCACAGATTTCCATTCCCCTGGTTTTATTTTAAGAGATTGGAAGATTCCACTAATTGCATTTCTGTCCTGTGTTTTAGGGACAAAACTTTTTGTCATTCTTCATTTAGGCTTGTGATTTATTTTTTTTTCCACTGACAGTTTTTCCTTGTCTGTGCAACCTGCGACTGTTATGCATATGGGGAATAAGGGAAGTGGTTAATGGGATATTTATTGATGATGGCTACATAAATAACATAGTGAAGAAGATTTTAGCAAACAGTGACTCTCCTTGGAAGATGAGGAGCTGACCTTAGCTAGGAATCTTGAGATTTTTCATCTTCATGTCATCTTTCTGCCAGGGCTCTCCAAAGGTTTAGTTTTACTTCTCTGTTTCCAAGTCAGGTGGTGATGGTTCTTCTCCCCCCTCCTCCTCTCCCCGCCTTTTCCTTTCCATTTTGTCCTTCCATTCTTCATCTAAAATCACAGATAAATCATTTTTCAAAGTAGTGGTCATCTGGGAATACCTTCAGTTGATGGGAAGATTCAGGAATGGAACAGAAACATACAAGATCTGGTTTGACCTTGTTGTAGCCATGGCTAACATAACAAAACTGTATTTGCATCCTCCCTGTCCCTGGCAGATGAGTAGGCTTGCTTGGAACAGTGGCTGTAATTTTTGCCTTTTGTGTCTTCTAAACCATACAAATACAAATTAATTGCTTTCACACAAATGTAAAGCAGGGGAAGCCCAGTAATTTAAAGCTTTATTTGTCCTGACAGTCATTTCTTCTGCACTGTTAAGTACATGATCCTTTTGATGAACTGTGTTTGTCATAGTCGTCTTTAAACAATAAAATTAAAGAACCCCTAATACTGCAGAAGCATATGGTGTTCTGTATCTGTAATAGGGCATTCTGGGTAGCTGGTTAACATTACATGGCAAATAGTTGTTATTTTTTAAGTGTAGATTTAGTTTCCAAACCCACTTTTTATTTAAAGATGCACGAACTGGTTTTCTTTAACTTTTTGCAATAAATACTCTAGATTTAAATTAGGTTGAGTTTTAGACCTGTCAAAAATTGAAGGTCCTTTGAAACGACAGATATATTCCATACCCTGATCAAATCAGGTTACGGCCTGTCCTGTCTACATTCTTTCTACCTGTACCCTGACCAAGTGACCTAAGGAAGCTGAGGACTCTGTTTATGAAGTTCTGTTTAGATGGCAAGTGGCTGATGGTAGTGGTTAACTTTGAGGTTGCTGTCTTAGCACTACGGTGCTGATTGTTATTACAGGATCTGGTGCCCATGTATTCTGATCTTAAATTTTTGGTGATATATCTGGATATTCCCACTGACCATTGGGATCTAGAAGGAGAGCTTAACGTGAAGGGAATTAGTCAGAGAGAAGTATCCATAGAGTGAGAGCCATTCATATTTAAGTGCTGGACTCTTCTGTCTTCTGTTATCTTCAGTACTAAGTCTTCATATGACAAAGTGCTGAATTATGTGTATTCATCTGTTAGTGAAATCATGAAATTTTTGGGAAAGTTATCTTCACTCTAGTATTAAGACTAATTAGCTATTGGTCCCTTAGAAAAGAAATGTAACATGACTTCAGCTGATAGGCTGTTGAAAATTGTATTGCAAGGCTATATGTGTATTATAGGGATAGTGTTTAAAATAGAAGTGAAACCCATTATTAATGTATATTCCTTAGAATGGTAATTTTAGCACACTGAGGAAGGTGGGGGTGTATGTGTCTATAAATATGTACACACTTGTTCTGGAAGAAGGTGCTCTGTCACAGAAGGTACCAGTCTTGGATTATATGTAACAAAGGTTGGGTGCTGAGGGTCAGATTGAGTTGAATTTAAAGTGAAATTTGTTTTCTTTAACTACTATTTAAATTAAAATCTGAACCACGGCTGATACAGGCTGTTATATGAGAAAGTGGAGAGAAAAAAAATCCACCATCTGGAATGCCTTCTAGTGATTTTATTCCTTTGGAAAAGCCATCATTTGTGTTGCTCTTCTAATAAGACGAGGTTAAGTTAAAATGAGGGGAGAGGGCAAGAAGGGAAAGGGGATTCCTCGTTAGATTTCTCATTTGATTCATAATTTATTGTCTGTATAGTTTCAACTACTAGCACTGCAGAACAAATCAAACATTTACGGGGTTATTTGGTTTCCTCACTGATGTGTGAATAAACCTTTTTTAGCCTTAAGCTTGAAATTCTTAAAGGCAGTTGAAATTTTGTTAGAACTGTAAGGTGCTTTATGGAATTGGCAGTACTTCTTCAAGCAGTACTGACTTGGACTGCTTTTTTAAGTCATTAAATACTGTTCTATCAATAAAAGCTGGCCTAAAATGTTGGGCTTTTAAAATTTCAGGTAAAGAGAACTATTCAAGTAGTAAAAGAAAAATGAAAACAGTAACCACTTGGGTAAACATTAAAATGTCGTCTGCATTTTTGTTTTGCTTTTTCAGAGTTTCCAATTTTGATCTAGTTTAATTTGATTTGTGTTGTTACTAGAAGTAGCTAATTGTACCGACTTGGTCCTTGAAGAACATGTGAAGAATTCTAACCATTGTTTTCCCCAAAAGTGGACTTGATTTTTTTTTTAATATGTCATAGTGTAGCTCGTGTTACCAGAGCATTTTTCCAGATGCAACGTGAGCTATGTACGACTTGCATACCGTGACTTAGCAGGTACTACCTTTATTTCAAAATTCCTATGTATGAAATGTTCTCCCTAGTTGTGTTCAAGCTGGGGCTTGGTTGTGGCATCAGCTGAAGGCTTGTTGAACACTGAGCAGTGGCTCTTCCTTGTGCTATGTGACAGTAATAGGTGTCTCTTCTTACTCCTAGAACAACAACAACCTCGATGCCTGTTGTCGAGCCCTTGCACAGGAGAGCAACAAATACCTGTACATGGAGTACCACAGCCCTGATGACAGCAGAATGAACAGAAATAGCCTTTTGCACATTAATCTGGGTATTCATCCTCATACCAGCTATCACGCGGGGGATGGAGCTCAACTTAATGGTGGTCGTACACTGGTACACAGCTCAAGCGATGGACACATTGACCCTCAGCGCACAGCAGGTAAACAGCTCATCTGCTTAGTTCAAGAACCACATTCTGCTCCCGCTGTTGTGGCAGCTTCTCCTAGTTACAATCCATTTTTCATGAATGACCAGAATAGAAATGCAGCTACTCCTCCTCCACAGCCACCTCCACAGCCATCTTCCATACAACCAGGAATGAACACGTCTGCTATGCAAGGCCCTCCTCCCACGTATATGCACATACCTCGGTACAGTACAAATCCCATTACTGTTACAGTATCACAAAACCTCCCCTCTGGACAGAGCGTACCCAGAGCTCTACAAATTCTTCCACAGATTCCAAGCAATCTTTATGGGACTCCTGGCTCTATTTATATAAGACAAACATCTCAAAGTTCTTCAGGACGACAGACTCCTCAGAATACACAGTGGCATTCATCGCCACAGGGCCCAGTTCCACATTATACTCCCCGTCCTCTACCTGTATATCCACATCAACAGAACTACCAACCTTCTCAGTATTCTCCGAAACAGCCCCAGATCCCTCAGTCGGCTTTTCGATCGCCACCGGCATCCCAGTGTCCCTCTCCCTTTGGCTCTCCTCAACACCAAGTTCAGCCTCCTCAGCTGAGTCATCAGAGTTCACATGTTTTCATGCCTCCTAGCCCTTCAACTGTCCCACCCCATCCATATCAGCAAGCATCCCAGACTTTTCAAAAACAAGGCAGTCACTCTGTGTCGTACCTTCCTCCTTTTGCTGGACCTAGTTTATCCAAAGGTTCCATGAATAAAATAGAAATTACAGTTGAGCCACCGCAAAGACCTGGGACTGCAATGAACAGAAGCCCTTCACCAATAAGTAATCAACCATCTCAACGAAACCAGCACCCGCTGTATGCACCCACTACTCCTCCTTCAAGCTCTCCGTCAAGAGGTATGTCGGGGCAACCCAAACCTCCATTTAGTGTTAATCCAGTATATATTACCTACACTCAACCAACTGGACCTACAGGTGCACCAACACAGTCTCCTCGGGTAATGGTATCTCAGCCAAACCCAACCATTTTTAAAATCACAGTAGGTCGAGCACCGACTGAGAATCTTTTAAATTTAGTGGACCAAGAAGAGCGTTCTGCAGCACCAGAACCTATTCAGCCTATTTCTGTAATCCCAGGATCTGGAGGAGAAAAAGGAAGCCATAAATATCAGAGAAGTTCTAGTTCTGGATCGGATGACTATGCTTACACTCAAGGTAAATGTTTAACCCTGCGAGTTGTGGTGTTGTAAAATGCATTTTCAGCTTGATTTTACTACTTACGAAGTGAGAATTTTGGAACCTGTACAGAGTAAAGTAGAAATTGCACCAAAAATCATGGAATGAGTTTATTCTGATTTTTTTTAAAAATTGCTAAGTTTCAGTCTAATGCATAAAGAATTTCTGAGTCTTAAAGTTGCTATGCTTTTGGTGTTAGAGGACTTCCTTAAAACAAAACACTGCAGTTAAAAGTAAGCGGTGTCTTCATACACTGTGTGTCTGGTTTGTAAATTCTGCATTGAAGAATTGTCATAAATTTACATGTGCATTTTTTAAATTTTTTGTATTTGTTCCTTATTCAAATGTGTTATAAGACCTGAAGCACTGGCATTTAAATCCAGTTTATTTGGTGTAGATTGAAGAATATTAAGTGCAAGAGGCGGGAGGTAGGATTGTAGCTAAAAAAACCTTGTCAATACCAATAATAATTTAGTTTTGAAAGGTATGAAAATAATTATTTTGAAGAACTTAACCCAAAGTTTGCTTCTCCCACTTAGAGTTTTCAAAGAGGAGGAAGAGATTGGCAGGCAAATTTTAAGATGTATGTTCTGCTGTGTAGGGATAGAACATAATTTTAATACTGTACATAAATGAAGAATTCAGTAAATCAGTAAAGAAAAAAAGGTGAAATTTAACTGAAATTTTAGCTGAAAACTACTTCTCTTGGAGTCATCTGCTGTGTAGATTTGAAAAATTTTAAACTGAGCAAATTAATCAGTCTGCAAGTCATTTGGGATAATGACAGAATGACAACCAGCAACAATTATTTTCCAAATTTGTGTTTTGAAAAGAGAGTTTATTCCTCTGTTGTTTCTTCTATCCATTTTTAACTTTAGAGAGCTGAAATAGTGCTGGTTTGTACCTGGTAGACCCAATTAGAAATTCTTTAGACCCAGGTCTTCAGTAAGAAAGATTGCCAGTAGATCTGTAACCAAACACGTTTGGTAATGTTCCTATTACAGCTCCAGTGAACATTGTCATTTATGTGAGAAAGCTACAAGTAGCTTCACATAGCTTTGAAAAACATATTCTGAAATGTAAAAATCGGATTTTACCTTTGTACCTTTGACTGCGTTTTTGTATTTGAAAAACAAACTAAATAGAACTAGTTAGTATATGCTTTTTGGGGCATTTGCATTTGTGGCAATACCTACCAGAGCCTTTGGTATTGCTGCACTGCGAACTCTTGACAGAAATAAATTGTAGAAGAATAAACATTATATTCTTTACTGTAACAAAAGGAATCCTAAAGAAGAGTATATTTAACAGCTTAATACGTAGAACAAGTTTGTATAATTTTCTCTTTCATGCGAATCATTGTGAAAAGCGTTACCAAAAATTCCTTCTGCTCTCTGTACTTGTGCTGTTTCTCTGTAGTATGAGTCATGTTTGAGTTGTACTTTGAGAGTATAATGTGAAGCTATGAAATGTAGTCATACCATGTTAAGTTGGAGCAATCACACAAAGACAAGGTTTGGTAATAATAGTAGAAAATCACACAGCCTGGTATCTGCACTGTCTTTTCTTAATTCTGTTTGCATGACTATGCTACTTTAAAAAAGGAGAGAACAATTTTGTTCAGTAGTACTGGTGCCTGTAGTATAAAAACACCTGATGTTATTCTTGGATGGGATGTTCAGTGTTTATTCTTTGGCTGTGAATTGGTAGATCCATACAAAATCCAAAGTATAGTGCTACATTTTTGTGCAGAATACTGACATCTGATAAAAACCCCTTAAAAGCTTGAGGGTTTTTTTTGTTGAGGTTTTTTTTTTGTTGTTCTGCAATAAGTTGTGTCATGTGGTTTATTTTTCTAACTTCTTTTTAGCTCACATGCAAATACTCTTGCGATATTATGTACTTTGCCTTTGTTGGATAGGGGTAAAGAAAAGAGCAAGTGCTGGCTGGAGCCTTTTATAAAATTGCATTTTGAAGGTTCAACAACATCTTTATTTTGAACAGTTTACTGGAACACTGTTACATGAGCTGCTTGTTTGTCTGAATACCCACATCAAATGTCTTATTTTTCTCTATCCTAGCAGACTTCAATCAGGTAAAACCAGCCAGATCAGAAAGGATTAAGCATCACACTAACTTGGCCAGTTCTACATCAGGATGAAATACTGAGAAATGCTCTTCCTGAGGAAACTGAGTATTATCTTTTAGGTAGTCAGAATGCTTTCTTTGGTTCTCTGGGAGCCCAACATCAACTTGTGACAATCATAAATTTCAGTACCAAGACAAAAATGAGAGCATGACTAACAGCAGAGAGAGGTGAGAGGAATCAGCTCTGTTGTAGAATTAGAGTTTGAAGCACCTAAGCTGACCCCACTTTTTATTTCCTGGATTCTCTAGGCTATTTTGTTGAACTTCTATAGTTTTGCCTTTGAACTCTGGGGAACTTAAAGTATTGAGTATTTCAGGATTCCTGAAAAGCTAAGACTACTTAAAGTTGCTATAGCATACCCTGTGATAGCAGTGGGGAAAAAAACAATTTAGGACTGACATTTGGCTGATGTCTCAAGGCTGATGTGTCAGCTGCTGTTGAGCAGCAGGTATGAAGTGTGTCTTACCTTCTGATCTTACCTCTGGTATTTTTATTATTTTTTTTTGTCAGTAGAGTATTAAAATGACTAGGTTGCTGTTTCATCCTGAGAAGCTGTCTCCTTGTACAGGTGCCTTTGTATTTTTGAGACGAGAAAGACCAAATGCAAAAAAAGAAGCTTTGACCAAAATGGTAATATCAACTTCAAGTTACTGTCTAAAAATGTATTTTTAATTCTGGAAGAACTGTGTTCTAAATTGTAGTTCATTTGGCATGAAAGCATCTTCACACTGATACTTGGCTGCATGTTTACAATCACTTTTTTTTCCCAGAAAGGTCACTCATGAATCTTACGCATAAATTAAGAATTCAGTTTTCAAAGTTTTTATGTGTTAGTAACTATTTCATCTATGTAAAACATTAGCCTTGCTGTTACATCAACGAGCAAGGATGGAGAGATTAGCAAAGGAACTGAAGATTGAGAAAGAAGAGCTTGAACGCCTGAAAACCGAAGTCAATGGTATGGAGCATGATCTAATGCAGAGGCGGCTTCGAAGAGTGAGCTGTACAACTGCAATTCCAACAGTAAGCAATTTGTTAGTATTTTAATTCAACATACAGATTTATTTTTTATTTTCTAATGAAGTACTGTACAAAAACTTTTGAGCATAAAATCTTGAGGTTTTGGTGATAATTTATTGTAAGTTCTTGACTTGTCATAAGGTAAATCTTGTAATTTATGAAACGTGTCCAGCTTTCTTAGTGTTCACAACAGAACTTCTGAAAGTTGTATGCATGTGCTTTTGTGGACTACAGAACTGAATATAGTTGCTTTCCTAACAACCTATAAAAGTATATCCAGGTCTACTCAATGAGCCTGAGCTATGTAGTGCTTGGTGTTCATGCAGGAGGGTTTAACTTTTTTTTTAAAGGTATTTTATTTGTTGCAGTAGTTGCATCTCGTAGATGGTATTTCTCATCTGGTATGTGCAGGATGTGCCAAGTGACTTGTCAGTGGCAGTGTTGGCTCAAATAGTTGGCACCTCCCTCTCCTGTTTTCCTTGTTGATTCTTCTTATCTGTGTGACTTCCACCTGCAAGTGACTCTAGCTCAAACAACTGTATGGCTCTGATAAGGGAGTTTATGTGGCTGAAAAACAGCTTCCACTGTGTGCAGCTGTTAACCAAATCAGTTCAGACTTACTCACTGTGTTGACATAAGCAGTGCACACTGGTGTGGGCTGGAAGGCACAGTAGGAGCTACTGACTGCTGTATGTCTCACCTGTGTCAAGGCAGCATTTGGCAGGTATGTCCTTGGGAGAAATGCAGAGGCACTTAGTGTGCAAGGATGAGGCTGGGAAAGCCAAAGCCCAGCTGGAGTTGGATCTGGCATGGGATGTCAAAGACAAAAGGAAGGGCTTCTGTTACAGAAAGCCCAGTGAAAACATGGGCTCAGCAAGATGGGGGACCTGGTTACACAGAACATGGAAAAGGCTTGAGATACTGAATGACTTCCTTGCCTCAGTCTTTAAAGTCCTTTAGGAATCCCAAGTCCCAGGACCCTGGGAACAGTGTGAGGCAGAGAAGGTATACCCTTAGTTAAGATAATCAGGTCAGGGAATACTTAAGCAAAGCAGACATACATGAAGTCATAATCCTGGATGAGATGCGCCCATGAGTGCTGAGAGAGCTGGCAGATGTCATTGCAAGGCCACTCTAGATAATCTTTGATTGATTAATGGTGTGTGGGAAAGTGCCTGAAGACTAGAGGAGAGCAAATAGTGCTTCTGTTCTCAAGAAGGGTAAGACCCAGGGGACTACAGACTGGTCGGCCTCACCTTGATCCTTGGGAATGTGACTGAGCAGCTAATCCTGCAGACCATTCCCAGGCACGTGAAGAACAAGAAAGTCATCAGCATGGATTCACCACGGTGAAGTCAAACTTGACCAGTTTGATAAACTTCTAGGATGAAAAGTCTGTCCTGATGACCTAGATAGACAGTGATTATTGTCTGTCTAGACTTTGATAAGGCTTTCAACATTGTCTCCTATAAGATTTTCATAGAGAAGCTGATGAAGTGTGGGCTAAGTGAGCAGTGAGGTTGATTGAAAACTGGATGAACAGCCAGGCCAAGAGTATTTGTCAGTGGCACAAAGTCTGGTTGGAAGCTTCGCAGAGGGATTGGACCAGGTGTCCTCCAGAGGTTCCTTTCGACCTCAAACATTTTGTGATTTTGTGACTCTGATGCCAGAATGCATCCTGGGATAAGATAGCTATTCCTACATATGTGTTAGTAATCAGTGCTGCTAGTATTAAGAATGCTTTATATTCCAGTAACTTAGGGGTTCTTAATGATATGTAAATATATGGACTTAACTGATTACTGTTAAGGATAATTACCATCCTTCAGCATCGAATGACTTAAATATACTGAGCTTGAAGGTTTGGCTTGTTGAAGCTCCTTGGGGTGATGCAAATAAATAAACTTTTGACCTTAGTTTTAATCAAGTAATAGTTAAGGTGGGCTGCAGTTTGTATTCTGTTTTCTAATTATCTTGATGCAAACTCAGGTAGCAAGCCATCAATTTATAGAGTTTTATAAAGTGTGTGGTTTTATAAACTTGATCTCAGCTACGTTGTCTTACTAACCAATTTTAGTATTAAGTAACTTGTTTGTTTTCCTCCTCACATGCCAATAGAAGAATGTTTTTTGAGGGCAAATTGGCTTTTTTCAGTGCCTTATCTATACTCAGTTTCTAATAAAGCTGTTAACAAAGATATAGCAATGTTTCTGTTTCAAATAAGATGCTGATTTTCCCACAATGAGTATTTTGGGTTGTTTCTTTCTAGCCTGAGGAAATGACCAGATTGAGAAGCCTCAACAGACAACTCCAAATAAATGTTGACTGTACACTGAAAGAAGTTGATCTCCTTCAATCTAGAGGTATTGACTTGATACTTTTAAAAAAAAGACAATTTGGATATGGTCAGGCATGTTGATCTGCTGGAGGGTAGGAAGGCTCTGCAGAGGGATCTGGACAGACTGGAGCGATGGGACGAGGTCAGTGGTGGGAGGTTCAAAAAGATCAAGTCCTGGGTTCTGCACTTCAATCACAACAATCCCGTGCAGTGCTCCAGGCTGGGGGCAGAGTGGCTGGAAAGCCGCCCAGAGGAAAAGGACCTGGGGGTGCTGGTTCACAGTGGCTGACCATGAGCCAGCAGTGTGCCCAGGTGGCCGAGAAGACGAATGACATCCTGGCCTGTATCAGCACTAGTGTGGCCAGCAGGACCAGGACAATGATTGTCCCTCTGTACTCGGCACTGGTGAGGCCACACCTTGAATCCTGTGTTCAGTTTTGGGCCCCTCACTGCAAGAAAGACACTGAGGTGCTGGAGTGTATCCAGAGAAGGGCAGTGGAGCTGGTGGAGGGTCTGGAGCACAAGTCATGTGAGGAGGGACTGAGGGACCTGGAGGTGTTTAGCCTGGAGGAAAGGAGGCTTGGGAGATTCTGTTGCTCACTACAACTACCTGAAAGGAGGCTGTATCCAGTTGGGGGTTGGTGTCTTCTCCCAAGTAACAAGTGACAGGGAATGGCTTCAAGTTGTGTCAGGGAAGGTTTAGTTTAAATATTAGGAAAAATGTCTTCTGGGAGAGCATTGTCAAGCACTGGAACAAGCTCTCCAGGAAAGTGGTGGAGTTGCCATCCCTGGAGGTATTTAAAAATCCCATTGATGTGGTGCTTGGGAACATGGTTTGTTGCGGGACTTGACAGTGCTGGGGTAATGGTTGGACTCAGTGATCTTATAGGTCCTTTCCAGCTTAAGTGATCCTGTGATTCTCATATGGTATGTGCTTAAATGTGAGTACTTGGGAGTTTTTTTCGATTTGTATTAGCAATGACAACTTACCTCTAAAAGGTGGGGTTTTTTTCAGTTGCAACTTAATAAGCTTGACTTGCTAGTATTTCCATTGGCCAAGTTAAGTTACATTACCAAGAAAGTGGAGACTTTGTCAGGATCATATTAAAAAAAAATTACTCCTTTGTGAAGATCCTTTACTTAAAATTTAAACTTTTTGCTGACAGAGGCTGTGGCCAAGTAATACCGAACAGAACTGGAGGTTGCAACCAACAAATTGGCAAACAAAAATCTGTTGCAAAATCTCTTTTGCAACAGAAACTTGTCATAAATAGAATCAAATAGATGAGGATATGCACAGTCTTCCTTTTTTTATCAAGGAAGTATCCTATAGAAAGATTTACATTTCACAGAACAACACAAAACGTTGAACTGGAGCTGATTCTTCAATATGGGATTACCCTGCTAAAAATTACTAGGATTGACACAAAACTGAAAATATGTGTCAGAACTTGTGAAAAAGCTAAGATATAATGTCATAATAAAAAGATGTATAAAATCAGAAGCCTCTAGATGTTCATATCATGGGTATAGGAATTCAAATAACCTTCAAGTTACACTTTCTTACTTTTCTGACAGGAAACTTTGATCCGAAAGCTACGTGTAACTTCTATGATAACATAGAGCCTGGTCCCGTTGTGCCACCAAAGCCATATAAAAAGGGTAGGTTAACAAACATGCATCCAGTTACCTAATCTGCTTTGAGAGATTTTTTTTGTTTTTAAAAAAATCTCTTTGGTGACAGGAAGTAATTCCACTTATTTAACTTTTGTTTCTGTATAAATCAAATCATAACACTTTTATATAAGTGCACTAATCTTGACAACAACTTGTTTTCCTCAGACAGATTGTTGCAAATTAATGTTGTGTTAAAACCTTGACTATAAATGCTGTTATTCACTGTTAGAAAAAGAGTTGAAAATATACAAATTTTTACATGTTTACTTGAGCTTCCTAATGTTTTTCTTTTTTAAATACTTCTAGGTTAAAAGCTCTGTCAGATTTGTTTAGTTGTCCTCTAATATATGCTATTAGGATTTTATAGTTTAATTGGAGTCTTATACAAGTTTAGTTGGTCACAGCAGCTTTTTAAATTTTTGTTTATATTCTTAATTATATTTTAACTTGCCTGGTCTCACTTTATACCTATATTTTTATGCACAGTATGAATTTCACAGTAGCCCTGAAGTTTTAGCACAGCAAGAGCTTCAGATATTTTAAGGACCAAGGAGGACACTTCCTCACATTGGTCAAAAGAGATAAGTGTCCCACTTGTATAGGTTCATTAATTTTCAGTGCTAATTATGTAGTATCAGGATTCATATCCAGCTCAGGACACTTAAGTTTTATGTAAGCATAAGAGCTACGTAATTTAGTCTCACTTCTTGTCCAGTGGAGATCCAGTCAATAGGTACCAGAGGGACTCAACACATCCCAAGCAGACACACAGTCACTGCGTAGCTCAGTAACTCTCTGAATTCAACTCTGTTTAGTGGTGATTTCAGATCAGAACTCTACCTTTTGTCTTAGATATTTTTTGACCTACATTTTTCTTCCTGAAATCTGTTAAAAGAATGGTTTCAAATATTAGTGGAAGTTTTTAGACACCTTGTGCCTTTCTGCTGAAGTAGCCATCCTGGGATCCTATACTCTGACACAGAGAAAAAGCTTTCTTTTCTCTGAAAATGTTGTGTGATAAGGTTCATAATACTGTGTCTCCTCTTACTGTAACTAGCATGTACTACACTTCTTAGTAGGAAAGAAGTAACTCTTCTGAATCAGTAATTATATAGACTTCTTGACACTATGAATTTTGTAAATAAATTCTGGTTGCTGATGAGCACTTCACAAAGGTTTCTGTAGTTGAATTTTGAATTCATGTAACAAAACTTTCCCCCTCTTTTGAAGCATTTTACCCCTCAATGTAATAAAATTATTACTGTGTGGAAATTTTGAAAGAAAGAAAAGGCCCAGAACTGCTGTTTGTGGTTCAGAGAAAAGATAATGCTGGGATGAGTTACCTGCATTGGTGGTAGTGCCCAGGAAAGCTGGGAGAGCAGCAGGTGAGCCATGGTGTGAATGCAGCTGCCTGGATTCATGTTAAATTGCAGAGATCATATGGTTGATTTAAGGAACTGTTACGCTGTGATGCTTGAAGGGATTCTCTTACCACACTAGCCATTTTGATTTATTATTTCAAAGCAAACTAATGTGCAAAACCTGCGTTAAATTAATTGTATTTGGCACTTGGAAAGATAATGCCTTGTAAGGATTTGTATGACTACTTTCCCAGTTTTGCCTGTTAGCTTATTAGAGATCAGTTTTAGGGTTGGCCTACTGTATTCTGAGTTTGGCTTTTAACATGATGACATTAAAAAGATGATTTTTTTTTTCTTACATAACAAGTATTCTTTAACATTCAACTGTTGAAGGTGGGCGGGCAGACGAGTGTGGGCAGACAAGGGTCTGCTCTGTGCTGCCATCTGGCCAGTCAAGTGCCCACACTGCCCCTTGCTTAGGAGGAGTTTGAGGTCAGGCACTGTTAATGTGACTGCACAACGTCTGGGCTGGAGAGTGCTTGCATCTAAGTGAGGAGGTCCCTTCTATTTCCTTTGTCTCACTACACAACTACTACTAATATCTACAAAATTTAAAAAAAAAATCCAAAAAGCTCTGAGGCATCAAGACAAACCTAAGTACTATTTCCACTGAGGTTGTTGTCAGCTGTCTGCTGCGTTTTTAGCAGATGGGGCAGCGACATGTGCTCTTTGTGTGCAGCTGCAAATTACTTTGTGTGCAACTGCAGATCCCAGACCTTTGTTGTACATAAGTTCTCTTTTAATAATAATAAAGCTGCTCTACAGATGTTTGTTTAGCAGATGAGTGTCTTAACCTTACCTTCTAGGTATGCATTAATGTTGTTTTGAATATTAACAGTTTGTGCAACACTGTGCTCTTAGTCCTGGGAGTATTTGTCACTTTTAGTAGATAACCTGAGGTCTTGAAGTGGTGGTAGGAGATGTGGAAAACCAAGTCTTTCTGTGGGTTAAGACCTCATGTATGATTTGCATACATGCCGATTTTATGAGTGAAAGCAGACTTAAATGCTCCTTCCCATACACACATTCCTGCTGCAAAGCCATTAGGAAGAAAAGTAGTTGTCTTATTTTGAAACAGGCCTATCGTTTTTTTTTTTATATTGTATTTTTTTCAGCCTGGATAAATGCTAGAAAAGATGCAGAAAAAGTGTCATCTATCAGACTGTTTGAAGAATCTAAGTTAGAAGTAGTTTTTCTCTTCAGGTAAAGTAGGGCTATTGGAATTTAAAATTTGGTAATGGACTGCTCTATGTAAACCTGTGAAGTCATTCCTTAACAGGTTGATGATGCAGTGCCCGTAACAAACATTGTATGTTTTAAACCAGTAAACCTTGAGCAGTATCAGTGACCCAGCAGTGCTCTTTTTGTTTTTAAGATGTTATGGTTAGGTGACTCTTTACAGAAGTGAAATACTTTAAGTATTCAGATTTCACAAACCGAATTAGAAGTGCTTTAGGAAAAGACCTTTAATGTTAAGGTTTCCATGTTCATTTTAAAACAGACTGTTTAATTAGATGACCAACCAGAAATATGATCTTGACAATAATCCTTCTCTTCTGAAATAAGATGTTTTCTTTTGACTTTTCTTTAGAGCATCAAAATAGCTCCAAACAGACTCCACGGACTCAGCCAAGAGATGAAGACTTTGAAGGGGCTCCATGGAATTGTGGTAGCTGCACCTTTCTAAATCACCCAGCACTGAATCGCTGTGAACAGTGTGAGATGCCACGATACACCTGAAATTCAAGAAGGGGCTACATTGGGTTGAAAACAGGCTCTCAAGCCAACAGCTGTAGGAGAAGGAAACATGGGGAACCTTTCAGTCCATCTGCCCGGCCTTTGCCAGTCAACAATCTTCATATTGCAAGGGGTGGGAGTAATATGTTAAGATGTTTCTGCTTCTGCTACACTAAAAGATAAATAAATTAAGGGTTAAATTCTTTCCCACTGCAGTGAGTGGAGCAGAAAATGAAACCTGAAAACGTACAAGGATTAATTTTGAGAAGAATGTATGCAGGAAAGCAAATAACTACTGGTTTTTAGTCCTGTGGTTATAGTTACTGCTTAGTGGCTCTAAAAAAAAACCAACCCAAAACTACTGTTTTTTAAAAAAAAATTATAGGACTCTTAGTAATGGTGTGAAGTGTTACACTTAACCAGAAAAACTGAAGAGCCAGAGCTGACTTATCCTGGCCCCAGCTAGCTGGAAAACAAAGGCTCCCTGTGCTTCTAGATTGTAAGCTACTGAAAAAGAAGACAGGTAAATGCAATGATAAAATTTGCAATGTTTAAACAAACAAACAAAAAAAAAAAACAAGGAGAAGGGTATTTGTAATTGCTGCTTTTTTTCAGGGTAACTTATGTCTACAAAAAATTGCTGTTTGAAATAGTAACCTGAGGTGACTAAATGAGAAACCGTATGAGTGTTACAGAGAGTTTAATCAGAGGTAATTTTTTACAATCCTGTTTGCTTGTACAGTGCTCACCTGGCTGTGTCAACACTGGTAATAAACCGAGAATGAATTCTACCACATTACAGATGAAAATACTGCTGCATGCTTTCATTGGGCTGTCGTGTTTCAAAGCTAAAAGTATGCTTTTATATACAACAGTCTTCTAAGCCTGTGCTGTGTAACAGCACGGGGACATATGCCAAACACAGGCTACCCCAAATTCTGTTTGCAAGACTTGAGCTCAGCCATGGTTGTGTATGAGAAGAGTTTGTACCTAAGAGTTCCTTAGGCCTTTTCAGCCTCCAATTTGTGAAGAATTCATGATGTTTACAGCACAGAAGGTACTTTGTGCCCCAGATCAAAGTTAGCTGAAAAATAATTAATCAGCTCTTCAGTAAAGATTTATTTGCACATTGGTAATAAACCAGCCTGTACAAAATAGCAGATGCCAGATCCTGAAAAATTACACACTGTATTCTCTTTATTGTGGTCAGGAAATACTTGTTGTAGGTTGAAGAACACGAGACTTGCAACTGAAAATCATATTGGTACTTTTCTGCATATGATATACTGTATTATAAAGGTGATGTTCAATCTGTTTGAATGCTTCAGGTTGCTGTAATAAAACACTCGATACTTGTGAACTCGAACTTGGGTTTGGGCAGCTGAATGACTGTGACAGAACTGTGTGACTGAGTGGGATGTTCCTGTGTACTGGTCAGAGACTGGTACAGTGCATTTGAGTTTTTATGGTGTAACTTCATCACAATTCAGACGTGACCAAGCACCTCAGCTGAGGTATGGTAATTGACTTTCTGACCGTAAGGCAAAGTTTGCCAGCTAAACCTTGCCAGGGCAGTTTTAAATTACTACCTTTTAAGCTGTTCTTAGTTCATGGCAGCCACATCCATATGGTCAATTACCACAGTTCACTTGATGTGTGATAACATGTTAAGCTGTGGTAGAACAATCATGTGTCTGAATCCTTATTTAAAATAAAGCAGTATTTGCCAAGGGGTGGGTGGAGGAAAACTCATCTTGACTGCATTGCTCAATCTGGTGTCTTCTTTCCCCACAGTCTATAAAAACAACAATAAGAACCAAACTATTGATCTTAGAAGAGGAACCAATATTTTATCTGGCATTTTTCAATATGTTCTTGCACTAATTAAATCTTCAGGATAATTTTAAATAAGCTAAGAGAGATCCAGCAATCAGTGTGCACCACTGATGAGCAAAACAAAGTCAAAGGCATCAGAGATAGCTTTCCTTCCTTCCTAATGATTTATAATTCTGTGAGGGGAGCTCATCACATGTGGAAAGCAGTAAAAAGTTACTGTCAAATGAAATCAGAAGGCAGATACCAATTTTGTGCATGTCAGTGGGCAGTCTGACAGAACTGAGATAACTAGAAAACAGATGAGCCAGAAGCATTGCTGTTATCAACTGTATAATGAATTACCCAAAACAATACCAGTAACTTCATGACTTTTCTATCCTGATGCCTTTGCCTTTGTATTATTTCAATTTTATGTTCATTTGTACTTCTGTTGAAGTTCTAGAACCATTTGTTTTTGCTGGAATTACAAAAAGATAGCAACTGAAGTGACAGTCAGCAAATGAGAGTAGGTGCGTCAAGCAAAAATATAGTTGTGCCATTTTCAGACAGAATAGATGCTACTTTTGAAGGGGGGGGGGCTGTGAAAATATACCTCCAGTCCACTAATTCCCTAAGCTGCAATAACCACATGTGGAGACTTGCAAATCTTAGTCCAGCTTCACCAGAGGAAGAGAAGGAAGGGCTGCCACGACAGCAAGATATTTTTTGGAAGAGTGAGCAAGCACTGCGAAATTGAAAAAGAATTCCTTTGTACCGATAATTTTACCCCAGTTTTTCAATTACTCTCATTTGTTGCTTGTACAAAAAAAGAAGAAAACAACCAACACCCACACCTCTCAGTTGTATTCTTTTACTTGTAAATGCCCATGCTCAAACATGAATAGTAGACTTTACATGGTGCTTCAATATTGCTGGTTTGTTAGAATGTAAATTGTATTTTGAATATGGGAAGATCCATTTTACTTCTGAAAGCAGGTGATGCCATTCACATCCCAACTGAATTGTAGATTATACCAAAAAGATTGGTTTATGTAATATTTATTGAATGCACATGAAACCCTAATGTCAGCTGGCATACAAAATGCACTGTATTGTATACAACCTGTGTGTGTGTGAGAATGGTGGGATGCTGATGCTGTTGTGTTGAGTTAATGCACTACTTGTGTTTTCTTTTTTCCTTAATGACTGAGCTTTCCCTCAACCATGCTACTAGATTGGTAGAGTTTGTAACTGACTTGGACATTCAGTTATTCAAAATGATCTCACTGTTCATTGAAATTTTATAAAGCTTATTTTATATTTACTGTGCTATTAAGATGAATTCCCTTTAATTATAGGATACTACTGTAGTTCTTTAAAAGTTTATTTAGAGTGGGGCTTGTGGAAAACTATTCAGAACATAGTAAACCAAAAGAAATCCTGAACTTTGGATCTGCTTTTCATTTGATGTAATTATTAGTCTTGTTTGGGTGAAGAGGAAAGGGGTGGGAAGTCAAGCAAAAGGAAGTACTTTGTAAAATGTAGTCTTAGATCAGATTGAATTGTGTATCTGTGTGTCTGTGGTATGTGTGTGTTTCCCTTGAAAAATGGGAGGTGTGGTGAAAAGGTGTAATAATTCTTAAAAGAGCTGGTCTCAGTACTTTCTGATTATGATATGCTACTGAATCACATTTTTTTTTAAAAAATCCAACTTTTCTTTCAGTTACTTTTTCTGTCCCAGCTATACATCTCTCACTTCAATTCCTAAATACTTTTATTATTGATTGTAAAATCCCTTGAAACGGAAATAGAAATACTTGAGTTGAAATGGGGACAAAATAAAACCAATAAAGAATGTTTTAAAAAGAATGTGAGAATATTAAATATGTTAAAAACAAGCTTGTCCTCAGGATGGTAGTTTTTGTTTTAGAATTCAGTGGTGTACCTTAGAATGTGAAAATGACTATCCTGATGTGGACAGTTGGACACAAACCATTCAAGAGCTCGTTTGGTACCACAGAATTTACGTGCTCTATACTCCATGACTCCAAATCCCACAAGGAAAGAAGGCACAGATATCACATGTTGTAGTCAGTACTGTCTCTATGTGCTGCTGCATTTGTTTTCGTTTCAAAATGTCAATATTATGTGAACCCAGACATAACTGAATTTTGCCACATTTCTTCAGTTGGGCCTTTCATTGCTGTTCATGTCCATAAATGCAAATATTTTTCTTGGATTTGAATAATCAGAAATCAGTGGCATTAATGCAATATTATAATCCTGGATTTCCAGTACCTTTGAAACCAATTTTAAAAAACTGTGTTCTTGAAACTTATTTATTTATGGTGGCACCAGTGTATCTAATCCATACTTCCTGCTGTGTGAAACCCTGTTAAATTTTTTCATTAAAGAAAGGAGACACGATCTTGTTTAATCCTGTATATATGGTGTCTACATTCTAGATTTGTGTATGCTGTGAATGAACTTATTACTAAGAGATGCAATTGTATAAAAGCATTCAGAGGCTATGCATGCATGGTACCTCCAGAAAGTGCATACTCCAAGTTGCAGATTCCTGCAAAAATAAATTAATAAAACTAAGCAAACATCACATCCTGCATTTGTTCTTGTATGTAGTTGGAAGCATTTAAAAAATACAGCCATTTTTGGCATTCATAGCCTAATTTGTTTCTTGTCTCCCACTTGAACATTTGTTTCAGGGCTTTTTTGGGATTTTTGTTTAGGTGCTCATTAGGCGTTTGCTGAATAATGAACTGGGGTGCAAATCCTGTTCCCATGGATGTGGATAAGCAGGAGCCCCTTTTAGATGATGGATATTCTGTGCGGCTTCTGGTGTGGAAACAGTTGGGATGTCCAGAGTGTGAAGTTGAGCTTACCACTTCTCTCTTATATTTGAATGTAAAGTTGTTATTAAAGAAGTCACCTTACCTGCTTTGGGTTGTAGCCTGGCTGACAGACTTTCCTGCTTATTAGCAGTGATATTGAGTGTCTGGATTACAGAAGTTCATCTCCTGCTCTAACCTCCGCAGAAGGGCGCTGCTCTGGGAGAGGGTGGAGAACTGGAAATGCACAAATAGACACTTCGTTGGTCTGTCTTCTCAGTTACCTCGATTGTATCAGCTCAGCATGATCTAAACCTTGGAAGCTCCACAGCTGTGCTGCAGCCCTGTTTTGCTCACACACAGTTTGTCATTCACCACGTTCTCGTCTAACAAACCTGCTGCAGCCTCGGGTTTGGGCTTTGGTCAGTAAACATAGGTAAGAATTTAGTTCTGCATACCTTCTACTCAATTGGATTTATCACAATTTCAGGACAGGTTTATATTTTAATCAAGCATTTGATTCTTTTGCTTTAAAGAAATCATTGCAGTTGAAAGTCAATTTTTTTAAAAAACTGTGAAGAAGCTAAGGTACTTGTAAAGTGTATTGTGCTGATGGAGACCACGCAAAGCTAAAAGATGCTAGTCTAACAGCTGAGTGGTCACTGTTTTTTCCCTGAAGTCATGAGGAGGGTCTGCCTGAATTGCATAAAACTAGTTGATTTATTCCTCAGAATTGCTTGGTTTTGACAGTAGTGGACCATGTCTTAAACCTGTGGCTCATTGAGAGATGATTTGCCCTGTGATCTGGTAAGTATTCCTGGAATTAAGTGCTGCTGCTTCTAATCAGGATGATCCATGGTGTGGTGGGTAAGTGCTTTAAATTCTTTAAATACACCTTCTCTGATTGTAAGTGCACTTTTTGTAAGGAGGTGATTTAGATACCTGATTGAACAGGTGGACTCAAAGTGTTACATTCTGAATAGGTTACCTGATGTTTTGTGGGAACCTTGTGAAGTTGTTAGAGAAGGGGCTCTGTTAATTTTTAGCTGGAGGGTCTGTGATTGTAGCATGTTGTTTTGCAGGAGCGCCTCTTTGTTTCACAAAATGTTCTGTCTCTAGAAAACAGTATGTATTGATTAAAAAGAATAAATTATAAAGTGAAAATACATTCATAAAAACTCCACTCTGCAGATACTTTCTTTCTGGATAGGCAAGACTTAAAACTTGCTGCTTTTACAAGTTCCATTTCGAAGATATTGACAAATTAATTTTCCTTTATTCCCAAACCATTGGGACTGTGTTGAAGTTAAAAGCTCTCTTGCCAGGTTTGCTTAAAAAAAAAGTAGATAGGCTTCTGTTACTGCTTTAGAAACAAAGGAACAAAGACTGTGAATGAAAGGCCTGCAACACAGGTGCTGCTTTGCTTGTGACTTAAAGGCTTCTTATTTTTTTGGAAGTGTTTTAGGAAAAGAAGTTTAGGCATGTGGCAATTTTTTTAGGAAAATATGGACTACTTCAGGAAAAAAAATAGCTAGTTGAGGGAGGTTTCCATAGGTGTGAAAATGATAATTCTGGCTGCAGACTGGTACGGCCCACTGGTGCACTGGCCCACTGGCCATTGCTTCACAGGGCCTGCTTGCAGGTGAGGCATCTGAGGGGTAGGTATTACCACAGCAGGAAAGATCCTTGGCCTTTTGGGAAAGAATAAACACCAACCAAAAATCAGGACCAAACACTCCCCACCCTTGTGGACAAGGTGGTTCGGGAGATGCCTGAACGTTGTGAGTTTGAGTTGGAGAAAGTTGGGGCTTCCCTGCCCTGCATTAAAGATGTAAGTCACAGCTTGATAAATATTCATCCCAAGCTCTCAAGGACTCTGCTGGATTGTTCTTGAGTGTCCTGAGCCAGTCTTGCATATTCCCGACATGGGGGTTTATATTTCATTTCACCTGAAATTACTCTTCTCTACTTTTGAGCCTATTCAATTAATTCTAATGACTTGGCAAAGCAGGAATTGCTTTTGGCAATATAAGTGAGTCTCTTTGCAAATTACCCTGGATAATTTGGAGAGTGCCCAGTGTCCACCCACAATCCAGATCCACGTGTAGCCCTCTGACCCCCCAAGGAGGCAGAGAATGACAGTCAAATACACTTTCCAGGCAGATACGTGAGTTTAGAGTAAGCAGGGTCTGAGAGAACTTTGCAGGCAATGACTTGTGGCTTTATGGAAGCTTGTGAATCCTTTCCTCTAATTAAGTTTGTGTACATGATTTGCTTTCTTTATGATGAACAGCTGTGGTGGCCTTGGTCATCTTTCATCACTGCAGATACTGAAGCCTGATGGCTTGGTTGCTGTTCCAGGTAACTGATTTTAAATTCTCCTGGTCCATTTGTCTCAAGACTGATTGTTTGTAAGCCAAACAGATGTTCCTTTATCCTTTTTCCTTTTTTTTTTTTTTTGGCTAATAATGATGACTAATGTATGACCACAAAGCTGCCCCTGATCATCCTTCAGCCTCTGAAAACTTCAAAGATGCAGTCAGTGGGTAACGAGCTGTGTGTATGTTCACATTCTTCTTCACAACACTGGTACCTCAGGTCAGTGTTGTATCACAAAGAACTACATAAATACTTTATTAATCTGTAAAGCAGATCTTAACACATGTAATTTTGAAACTTACTGCAGGCTTTACCGTTGCTTTTTAATGTAACTGAGAAGCAGACTGGCTGCCTTGACCCTGGTGCCCTTTTAGGAAACTCAAGCCAATGCTGATGGGAAGAATTGTTATCTCTGGTAAAACAGCAACTGCCAGCAAAATTTGCATACCTTGTGTTGTATGGTGAAGTGAGATATTTGAAATAGGCTTATTTTTAAAATGTGTATGTTGGACTTAGCTTAGTGATTTGTATAACGTGGGTAGAGCCCTTCCCAAATCTTTGTTCCTGAAACCTAGCCATGATGAAGTGATTGTATGCACAGCACCCTTTTAGAAGTCCGTGTATTACAGTGTTAAAACTAAGGGCCATCATTCAAGAGAGTGATAACAAGATCCTTTTTATTTTCAGCTTCAGCACTATTAAACTTGCCAAACATGCCCTTTAAATATTCTATCATGTTTTCCCAGTTGCTTGTTTTCCACTTCTAGTCCAAGATGAAATATATCCTAACCCAAGGAGGTTCCCCAGGTATTTGATGGTTCCTTAGCTGCAGTTATCTGATGGATAGCAAAATTTTTCTGAATGAACAACAGTTCTTGGTGTGGATGTTCACTGAGTGAGCATTACCCTCTCTCCAGCAGCACTTCTGTAAACGAAGGAGACTCTTAGAAGTGAAATAGGTTAACTACGAATGTTTAAAGTCAACTCTGAGTGTTGAACAGCTGTATGCATGCAGGATGTGTCATGAAAAATAACCGTTATTGAAACACTATTCTGAGATGTTATTCTATCTGGAATGGTGGCTGATGCAATTTGTAGGTGCTACTGTTCATGTAGAACTTCGAGTTCTCTCTGAATTTAATATTAGGGAAGAAATGTGTTAACTGTATCAATGTATTTTTTTATTTGCTCTTTCCTAGTCTGTTAGTTAATCCCTAAATATGAGGGGAAACCCTTCACTGAAACTGAGGTGCAAAGCCTGAGAATTTCTGATTTGTTATGGTGTCTATTTTTTCTGATAAATTCTTAGTAGGAATTCAACTCTGTGTCTTGACAGGCTGACAATCCCAGCTCTGTGTTTTTGATATGTAGAACTGAGAAGCAATAGTCACTGTGCCTTCTTATCTTTCTGATCTACCTGGATCAATGGTAATGCTGAGACTCCAGTCACTCAGGTCATTGATCTCTGAGCACTGCCATGTCCTGGTGCCCTCCAAATATACTCTCTCACTGGGAATGAAATGGAATTGGCTTATTGCATTGATGAGGTATCCACACTGCAGGGGTTAAGATTATTGGGATCCAGGCTATACTTCTAGATCAGGATGGGTGGATCCCCTACCTCTGCCAAGGAGACTGAGAAGCCTTTGGAGGAAAACACAAGTGCACACAAGCACAGGGACCAGCAGCTGGGGAGGGTGAGGAGCTGTGGCAGATCCCAGAGACACCCTGTGTCAGCCCAGCTGCCAGGGGATCCACACAGGACGTGTATCTGTGTGTGCTCCCACTGACAGACCTCCATCCTGGCCCACTGGAAGGGACTGGGACAAGACCCCTGGTACTATCTGTGTTTGTGAAATGTGTTCCCTGCATGGATCTGTGCCCAGCCACACGTATCCATACCTGTGTATCCCACCTGCCTGTGTCCATGTGCCTTTGGGGAATGTGGGATCAGACCTTTTCCTGATCTGCCCCAGACTGCAGGATTTGGCAACTCCACACCACTGGTGTGTGTAGCCACAGAAAGGCACTTGGGAAGGTTCAGTTGTTCAGGAGAATGGAGCACATAAACCCAGGAAGGGCCAAAATGATACCAGTGACAACAGGGTAATGGCAAGGTGTTATGCTAAATATGGCTACACTGTTTAAATGTGTTCTGGTTGTGACTCAGATCATCTATCCACCACGGAGGGAAATAGAGATGTCTTCATGAGCTTTAAAAATCACCAAGTGTGTGGAATTCCCACATGGTGAAACTTGGTTTTAAAAAGGAAAGCATGTTTATTACAGCAACAAATGCAGAGTGTGTAAATGTCTCCCAGTGGTTTTCAAAGCTGTTCCTTAAAACTGAAAGTGAAAGATAACCACTTTGCTATTTTTCCAACTCACAAATTCTACTGACATCAGATTTGTTCTACAAGAGAAACTGCTTTGAAAGAAATTCTCTGCCCTGACAAATGAGGGACCTGTTCCATATCCAGAGGAATAACTTACTGTCTCCCAGAGATAAATTTTGTTTTGTCAGGGTTTGTTTTGTTTTGTTTTGTTTTTTTTAACTTCTGCAGACATCCAGGTTGTTTTCAGGTCATGCACTTCAGCTGTCATGTTTTTCCACCTGCCTTTGGCAGTTGCAGGCAAAGGCCTCGCTGGGCTCCTGCAGGTCACTGATGCTGCAGACTCAGTGTGTGACAGACACACAGACACGTGTGATCTGGATGTGTTTGGTACACCTGTCATGCCACTTTCCTAGGGAAAGACATCCCCACTTGTGCTGTTCCACTAGGATTCAGAAATCCCAGCACCACCTCGGACACAGGGTCCTCTCATGATCTTGGTCACTTCTCGGAGCCTCTGTCCTTCTGTCTCTGACTTTGGGGCAACCAGTCTGAACTACCCATTTTGAAACTGCACTGACCCAAGTGCAGCATGTTCTCACTAAAGACATCTGAATGTCAGGTAGTGCCTGTGTAGTGCTGTGTAGCTGACTGCTACCTGCTTTCCATGCCTGGTCAGAAGGGAGTATTTGGGAGCTCAGTTCTATAGCTGTGCATGCAGGTCCTGCTGAAGCAAAACGGGATCCTCTATGTGTGTCTGCTTAAGTAAGAGTGTTTTGGCAGATTAAGACTTTAGTGACAGAATTTGTGAGAAAGTACAGCCACTTGCTTTTTTTATTTACAATATTCAGTATTCAGGTGTGAGAAGAGTGAGATGATAGTGAGGAAAACAAGAGAAAGAAATGTTCTTACCTTTGTGTAGTTATTTACATGAAATACTGTATTCAAGGCATTGCAACTAACATTTTGCTGGTAGTGGTTATCCTTCATGGTTCAAGCCACTCCTCTCAAAAAGAAGAGAGTAAGGAAATTTGAAATACAAGCATCTTCCTCTCGACAACATTAGAGAGCTGCAATACTGATCATACACAACAGTTATATGAAAGCACAGTTACAAAAAGATTTTCTTACCCATTTATTTGGAAGGCCTAACCAAGGTTTATCAGTTTGAACTTCACTGTTTTTAGCTTTCTATTTTGTTCCATTTATACTAATTTATTTTTTTCTCATATTGACAAGCTCCAAAATTACTGAATGTTATAATATCTTTCTCAGTTATATTGAAAAATCAGCATCTTATGAATTATACAAAAATGTAGCCAAAGCTGGCCTTTTTCCTATTACCACTCCAAGTTTTGTGAGTAGAGAATCATAGAATCACAGGATGATTCTGTGGGTTGGAAGGGACCTTAAAAATCATCTAGTTCCAACCACCCTGCTGTGTGCAGGGACATTTTTCTCTAGGACCAGGTTGCTCAAAGCCTCATTGAGCCTGGCCTTGGACACTTCCAGGGATGGGGAATCCACAGCTTCTCTGTCAACCTGTTCCATTGTCTCACCTCCCGCACAGTGAAGAATTTCTTCCCAAGAGGAAGCATTGAAGCCAACATCCTCTGCCAGTAGCAAAGTGTCACTGCTCACCCCATACTTGTACACCCTCTCTTAACGTACTTTACAGGAATATTTAGGAGAATTCAATATCTGTGGCGTCCAGCATTCAGTGTTTGATGTGGGTTCTTGAAACATCTGAACCGTAGTACTTACAGACATTACAACGCAGAGTAAAAATGTATTAGCCTGGAACATGCAGTTTTATCTATTTATAGAAGTCAATTTTATTTCACAGGAAAATATGGAATAAAACAGCTCTAATATTAGTGCAATTTCTGATTTTCAGCACTAAAACACCTTTGCAATAATGGGAACTTAGTGAAGAGTATTAATAGAAAAAGTCTCTTTGGTTCATGTGCTCAGTTCTCTTTTCAGTAAGAAAAAGCATTTTTTTGTCCACGTGTTCCACAGATCTCAGTGCATCCTTTTCAATCTATTTGGTACTTGTTTTGGCAGCTCAGACTTTGTACATTAAGAAAGGCAGCAGAATTTGGTGCCAAAACACAGAGGTTACTTTGTCTTGTAAACATAATGACAAGGCATTTAGAACAAGGCTGAATATCCTCAAAGGTAATAGCAAATACCTAGCAGTCCATTTATTCTCCCTTTCCTTCTGACAGCAATAATTACTGTTTAAAGATCCCTGCCTGAAGACCTACAATCTTCAGAAAAGATAAACAGAAATAATCACATCCTTCAAAACTGAGAAGAAATGAAACTGTAGAAATTAAATTTTTCCCATTCTGTCTGGCAAAACCCATCAATTTACATAAGAAACAGCAAAGAGTTCTCTGATTAAAAGAGCAAAAGAAGCATTTTTTTTTCTCAAAGAGGAAAAAAAACTTCACAGCAGATTCTATGTAAATTATAGACATTACACACTGGAAGAATATAAAAGATGCTGCAGTTGAGTTTCAGGCTCAGTGTAACTCTCTTTTACTGCAGTTTACAGAATTATTGAAGCAGACACTCAGCACAAAGCCCTTGTCAAAAAATCCCTAACTGTAGGAAAAGTTTGAAATTATTTTTCTTCAAAGAAAGCCTGAACACCACTTCTATTAACTGGGGCACCAAAACCTGAAAGAAAAGCAACTGAATAAATTATAAATACCATGCTATTTTTAACATCCCGATCATCTTTTACCTGCTAAAAAGGAGAATCAATGAGGAATAAACCACTGGTGGCAGGGGGTTTGGGGTTTGCTTTTTTTTTTTTCCCTAATCTTCACAACTGCCTAAAACAACACAGAATGAATTTAGCCAATTTAGTCTTGCTTTATGCACAGGATCCAGGTGGAGCTATTTACTGGTACCTCACTGGATGAAGCCAAGCAGTGTCAGGGGTTTGCACAGCCCTTCCTGGCACGTTCCCCTTAATCTCATTCACAGTCAGCATTTCTGGTAAATTTATTATGAAATGTCAAGGCTTTAATTTAAAATTCCCTGAACAATTCCCTTTTTTACCACAACAAAAGCATTTAATTTCTGTTGAGGAAATAGGGTTACCTGGAGCAGTTTATGATGATGCTGGTAGTCTATTAAAGGAAAAACTGAAATGAAACTGTAAAGCATAACTACATAGAAGGATTAACTTGGAGGTTTCCTGGTTCTTTATGTCCTACTGTATGTTTAGTGTTCAAAGAAGATATCTTCATGAAGCAACAGAAGAAAAAAAAGAGCTAACTATAAGAGAAAGTGTAGTCATCAAGCAGAGGGGAAAATGAAAAACTGGCACTGAAATGAGATATTGAAAGAGAAAAAGGATAGAGAAATTTTTTTTCTGACTGTAAAAGCATGCATTTAAATTTAAACTGTAATTAAACAGAAGGCTGGCTGGCAATCTCATATAGATAAATTGTAAAATAAGCATTGCACAGTGGGAATTTTGGCTACTGCTGCTACAAGAGGGCTGCACGTTGTCCTTTGGCTGGAGGGTCTGTGTGGGAGTGAACGGCCCAAGCCCTGAAAACACATATACAAATGCAGAGGTTATCAGGTGCCCTCAGGGGAGAGGGGAATTTTTAGGCATTGATCTGGTATTTGTTTTCTTTTACAGAATCTTGGTTAGTCCAGAATTTATTTATACAGGGGTCCAACCTGTAAATGCCACAGGTTTAACAGAAAATCGTAATAATGAGGGTCACAAATCAGCTAATGGTGCAATGCTGGGTAATGATTAACTGAAAAGCCAAACTTAATAAATTATTTGTTAGGCTAGAAAAATAAACTTCTTCTTTCCAAACATAAAGGATGATGTATGAACCCTCACAGACAGCAACAGAGACTTCAGGTTTGTTGTCTGACAGCTGGGACTGTTCTTCCTTGCATACTATGTGGAACTAATGGTTTTCCAAAAATAAAGGGTCACTGTAACCTTGAGTAACAAATACCTTGAGGCTGGTAAAAGCCCTTAACTTTCCAGGGCTCTTCTATCCAATTCAGCAATGACGTGCTAGTGACTTTCAAAGGATAAATATAACATAAAAATCAATACTGAGATACAGAAATTTTTGGTACCTTTCCCATTATTGATTCAGCTCCTGTTAGAATTAAAGACAATGAAACATTTATTACTTTTTCTAACTCCTTTTTTTTTCCACTGAAAAATTCTTAATCCAGTGTTGCTATCCTGTCCCTACATTTAGTGGTTTCACTTTGGTTCAGGCACCCTGTATTTCAAAGTCTGTTCTCCTTCATTGTTCTCCTTCATCAAGGAACCCAGACCTCCTCTCCCTCCTCGGGAGAAGGACTAAGGCTGCAAATTGGTCAAAGCTGGTTTTTTACTCTGGAAACACAGAACACATCTACTTCTTTCTCACTAAAATACAGTTAAAAACCTTCTCTGAACGAAGACATTTCCCTGGATCAGAGTTATTACATGCAGCACTTTGATCTGGGTACCATTTTTTTTATTTGCCTGTCCTGAAAGACAAAGAAAAAATCCACCATCAGGGGCAACTAAAATCCTTTCCTGTCCTTCAGCTGAAAGATGGGAAAAGCACAAGAGGAAATGCAACAAAAGTAATGACTAGACATTTTTTGTTTTACAAATATTTATTTATCTTAAATCATGGTTCAGCTATAAATAAAATAGAAATAAACTCTTTCTTCATTGTTTCGTTACAAGTCTCTTAAGCTACCAAATGGCAGCAATAGTTTTGTTTAGTTGCAAATCAAGGTGCCAGGGATTCACAACTCAGAAAGGCATATTATGATATCTGCTCTAGTTTTGACACTTCACCCTTTAAATACTTACACAAAAGTCAGCTTACATAGACAAGAAACAACTTAAAGGACAGGCTGTATTTTGCACTCCACACATACATTTTTGAATTTATACGAAAGTTCCGAAAGTTCATGTCAAAGTTCTGTAGCAATTACAAATGAGAGGTACCACATTTGCTGATATCCCAGCACACTGACCTATACTCTCCCTTCAATTTCAAATAGAGATTCAGTAGCAGATACCAGCAAACTGATGCATTAGCTTTAAACTCCAGCTGCACTCCACAGCAAAACTCAGCCATGTTTCAGTGCTGGGTGAAAGGAGCCTAAATATTGTCAGGAAAGTGTTGAAGTGTCTTGTAGAATTTAAAGTAATAGAATTGTGGAATGGTTTGGGTTAGAAGGGACCTTAAAGATCATCCTGTTCCAACTCCCTCTGCCATGGGCAGGGATGTCTCTCACTAGGACCAGGTTGCTCAGGGCCCCATCCAACCTGGCCTTGAACACTTCCAGGGATGGGACATCCATAACTCCTCTTGGCAACCTGTTCCAGTGCCTCGCCACCCTCTGAGTAAAGAGTTTATTCCTAATATCTACCCTAAACCTGCCCTCTTTCAGTTTAAAACCATTGCTCCTTGTCCTGTCACTACTGCCTGTATAAAAAAATCCCTCTCCCTCCATTTTCAAAGCCCACTGAACGTACTGGAAGGCCACACAGAGGTCTCCCTGATCCTTCTCCATGATGAAATGCCAGTACCTTTCCTTTTCTTAAAATTGAAGTACCAATCCTTCACATGGCATTTACTAAGAACACAGCAAGCAAACATTTTCCCTGTGCAAGTTAATACAAGAATTAAAGTATTGCCCGATATGTGCAGAATTTGTAGCAATTTTGTGAGGTTTGTGCTCAGACAGGAGCAGGGTAAATCCTGTCTGCACTGCTGCTGGGAGAGGTCCATGTCAGGCAGAAAGGGTAACTGGAGAGAGGGACTGATGGCTTCTTCATTTCATAATCATCAAACCATTACCTTATTCTCCCCAGCAGCCCTCAACTCTGCTTTGCCTAGACTTCTAAAGCAAATGGTGAAACAGGGTGTGCACACACACCAGTGACACCCCCACAGCCTGCTCTCCTCAGCCTGATGGAGCCTGTAGGATGCCAGGCAGTGGGAAGTACCAAGGGAGTCAGTCATACCAGGTCCCAGCAGCCCAGGAGTGACTCGTGTGCTGGGATAAAGCCACACAGCAGATCTTGTGGCCACTGGCAACAGCTTCCCTTGAGCTACTAAACCCCCAATGGATAACCTTGTCCCTTCTATTTCCATTGTTTGCACTCGATTGTCTATTTTTTAGTTATGGGAAGGATAAAAAAGATGTCCTTGGGCACTGCCAAACTGGTCCTACTATTGATGAAAATAAGGAGAAAGCATCCTGTCCTCCCTCAATCCCAATTCATAGTCTTGGTAACTGCTGGAGTAAACATCTCATTAGATCTAGTCATGGTCCAGTCAACATCTAAGGATGTGCCCACAGCCCCGAAACTTCTTCACTTATTCCTGCTCTCTCCAATGAAATCTCAGTGTTTGAAAACAGTATTAATGAGCAAAGAAGACCTGAGCAAACCCCAAAGACATTTAGAGACTCAATCAACAACCCACTACAAAATATTTATCCTGAGGAGTTACATAAACATCAATTGGGCGATCTTAAATGACTAATCAGGGCTTGGAATAGAAATGTTTCCAGCAAAAGTAGTTTTTCACCAGCAATTAAATTCTGGGGTTTTAACTGCCTTTGGGGTATTTCATACAAGCTCTGCTCATTACCCCCATCAAGAGCAGCAGAAAGAGAATGAAGGTTATTTTGAAACTAAAATGATCACGCAAGGAAACAAACACACTGGCTCAAAACTTGATCTGGAGCTGATGGCTCATCACAGTCAATATGTAATAGATCTGTGACAGAATATAAATAATACAAGTTCCACCATCTAGTCTGGAAAGCACAATAATTACAAGGATTTTATATATTCATCCACCTACTCACATTTTGATTTTAGAATAGTTTGTGACCTTCTTGCATTCTAATAATGAAACTGCCATATTCACTTTCCTCTGCCCCCATCAGAAAAAAATGTCAAACTACAATTAAGACAATGATTCATCATGTTACAGATAAAATCCTAAAAAGCAGAAAATACCATTTCATTTAAAAAAAGGAGTAAAAAATAAAAATGAGCTATTTGACATATTATAAATGTATGAAGCCCTATAGTGTAAGTTTATCTTGTAACACTTCATGAAGGGAGGTAATGGAAAAATAATTAACTCCAAGTGGAATAATCCTGATGTACTCACAGTACTCTACATCACAGAGAAAAAAAAAAAATATGTATAATCTCTAGTAGACCCAACAGACCTATATGAGAGTTGTCTTCCAAACTCCAGTTAGAGGACATAAACATACTGCCAAGTCCAACGACTCAAACATTACATGATTTGAAAAAAAATAATTATTTTTATCTTCTCCTTGATCTTAAGAAGAGATTAAAACTAGAAGCTTTAAAATATGCATATATATATATATATACATATACACACAATCATACCTGCAATTAATGTTTTTAATCCAGGGCTCTACGCATAGAGAAACTTGTATTAAAAATAATTAAAGTTAACAATGGTAATCCCATTAGGTGGAAAAGTGATCCCCAGGGAGGGAGAAAGTGGAAAAGCAAAAAACCAGTCACTGTGTAACCAGCTGTAGTCCCCTGCAGGAAGGGAATAAATCCTGATTATTGCCTGTGCTCCTTAGGATGTGCACCTTCCTCATTTGGTAAACACACCGTCCCTGGGGCAGTGGTGAGATGTAATGGCTTTCCTTATGTGTTAAAATGCTGGGAGTAACAGGGGGGCTGGTGGCAGTGAAAAACATCCACCCCTGACCCGCTGGGAAGAGCAATTTACTAATGAAGAGCTTTACCTTCCACCACAGACCCACGGCTGAATCACTGAAACCTGTTTGGGTATAGATGTAAGTGATCAAATGCCGCTAGCTGTAACTCATTTACTGACCATCCAGAAGTGCCACTGTGCCACTGGGGCTTTTCCTAATGCATGAATAAAGAACAGGGTCTTGTATTGCCAAATAGATAAGCAGGAATCAGGAGAAAAATATGTGCATTGGGTCATGGAGTATGGGAGAACAGGTAACACTGGATCCTGACCATATGAGGGAAGAAATAGAAACAGGTTAACAATTCTGTTTAGTGACCTTTTCCAGACATATCCTTAATGATGGCACTTTGTCTCTGACTGGAGCTAGTCCTGCAAAATCTGATCTTCAGCTACCGGACTGCCCCAATTAAATTCCTCTTGGCTTGCCAACATCTCTTTCCTGGGGAAAGCAACAGGCAGGAGCAGTTGCAAAAGGCAGAGCCTTTCTTATTTCTCAGAAACCACCAAAATTTCTTTGTCTGCAAAGACAACAACAGAAAAGCAGTAGGGAGAAAAGCTAGACCACATAAAAACCATTTCTATTTGTCCTTCCTCCTGCCGACAGAACACAGAGGGGAAGATCTGGGCTAAGAAGAGGAAAATGTCCCCTTGGATTTGTTGGGGTTTTTTTGACCATTCTTGAGACTGAGTGAAAAAGGAAAGAAGAAGGGTCTGGACTGGAGGGCAGCTGTCAGTGTGCCATGGTCCCTGCAGAAGCTGGATGTGAGTGGCCACCCACCTCGTCACACCTGCCCTCTCCACCCAAGACAGAGCTAATTGCATTAAATCAGGTTCTTTGCCTAGAAAGAAATGATGCCAGTCTTGTATGAAGTGTGCATTAAATAGGAAGCTTTAGAGATGGATTGTTAAACCCAGCATGTTAAATGGGGAGCTGCTTCTTCCCTTTCCCTGCTATGTCTGTAAATAAACCCAGTGCAACACTTTATCTGCAACCTGGTGAGCCCGAGAGGGGCCGTCACTGTGGAGGGCATTATCCCCAAGGCACCATTATCCCCTGATCTCCAGTTTCTACCTGCCCTATCAGTGACATATCACAGACCAGCAGGGGGTTAAGCCTAATAAATATGTACTCCAGGCCCTTAGTCAGGTGCAGCGTGTGTGCTTCCCGGAGCAGTGCCAGACAACTTCTGCCACGTTATGCCAAGGGATGAGACCAATGGTGACCAGTGAGTGACCAGTGGTATTTGGTCTGGGTGGAGGTCAGAGTGCACTTGCAGAAAAACAAGCCTTTTGTGAAATTTTAATGTGTTTGGCCACCACCACCTTCTCATAGGTACCCTAAAAATCAGATTATTTTTCAAATTATGCAGCTTTGACAGCTTGGATGTGGCAGAGCCAGGCCAGCACACAGCCTACCTTCTGCTCCAGAAGGTCAAGGGGAGAACAGGGGCTCTCCAGAGCAGAATGCACAGCGTGCAGCAGCCACAGTTGTGGAGACAAGAGCTGTGTATGGAAAAAGGAGAGAACATAATAAAAGTTGTACGTCCTTTTGATATCAAAATTGCATCTCCACTTGTGGAGAAGCCAGGAGAAAGGGGGCTCAGGCACACACGGTGTAGGTGGCTTCTCTCACTGTGTTGTTTTTTGCACAGGTGGTTCAGACAAAGGAAAGGAACATAATTCAAAGGAAAAGAAAACTTGTTGAACATTGTACACCAGTGCCTTGCTTGTCAAAATACGGAAGGAAATCTCAGAAAATCCAGGTACATTTTCCCAGAAAGCTATAACTGGGAGTCAGTTAAGTGGGAACAGGGAAAAGAAAGCTATGGCTCTGAAAAGGGGGCAGAAGGGAGGAGGGAGGGAAGCGAAATGGAATTGATGAAAGCACCACCTCCCCTTTGAAGCTGTTAATGATACCCAGCTGTTTTTCACCACTGAGAATATTACTTTCCTCCCTCTGAAAGTTAAGCTAATGCATTCTATTAAACAGGAAAGAATTTGAAGTGACTAATATCCACTCTTGTGCAGAGAGGTTTTGGCACGGTTTTTTAATTCTCCTTCCTACTCCATCAGAACAGCAGCAGAGAAAGACGTATTGAGTAGCTTTACAGAATTACTGCAATTTGCACACTGGCATTTTCCATTAAAACCCTTTTGCCAAGATTTAATTATAAAAGTTCGTGGGTTCCTTCTACATATTGAAATAAATTTTAATTAAAACTTTTGTAGTGTTTTAAGTCCACTTCCTCTACACAATTTAATTGAGAAAGTTGATAAACACGTGCAATTGCAATATTCTGGATTTTTAAATTGGTTTTATTTTTTTCAAGATTCCTGGCAGGTTTCTAAATGTCCCCTGGGCACATCTGACATGAAGTGAATGGCTGAGTAGGAGCCGACCACAACGACCATCCTGGTTAAGGAGTTGGAATTTGATCAAACTGCATGTGTCTGTCTAGGTCCTGCGATGACAGCCCTGAGCAAAAGCATCCCAGACTCCTGGTGTGACCCCAGGTGAATTGTGAGCATGGTGCAAAATTATTCCTCAAACGCTCTGAAGTCCCCACAAAAGTACCTCTTGTGCTGCACATTGGGCGTGAGTTTAGGGCCAGCTGCTGGTCCCACTGCTGAGATCCCAAACACCAGGGGAAGGAAGGGGTTCCCCTGCGGGTGAGGAGGTGCTGGGGAGCAGTTCATGCCTCCCTTCTGGCTGCTTCCCAGGGCATCTGACTCCTCCTGCTGTACTCTGGAAGGTCAGATTTCAGACAATGGAAAGAGAGAGGGGCATTCATAGCCTGTCATCTCTGCTGGGGCATTGGAACCACATGGCTTCAGCTTGTGTGCTCAGTTTTTAGGGGAAGCAAAGAGAACACTAAACTGTTGAATGCAATGAGCAATGGAGGCAAGAATATTTTTATTTCCTTGTGTCTGGAGGGAGTCACTGGAGCTGGTGTGTGTGGCTTCTCGTGCTGCCACATAGAGGGAAGTATGATTTTGCTTCCCAGGGCTGGCTCTGTGCTCCTAAGGGACTTCCAGACACACTCATAGGGATGATGGGATGAAGCCCATGAGGCTTACTAGTCTCGATGGGTACAAAGCTAGGCTTAAATTTCCATGCAACTGTAAGCACAGCAAACAGGATGATTACACTCACAGCTGACCAGGGTTAAGGGATTCTGCCCTTTTCATCTTTGCTAGGATAAACAACGAGGTACTTTTAAAAAAAGGAAATACAGCAGAATAATTAATAAACGAGTGACATTTCCCACACAGCAATGGTCGAGCAAGAAATAGTTAGTCTTATTTTGAGCCATTTAAATACATAGTGTGTGCCCATATCAAAACAGATAGTGAATAAAGGGAAGAAAAATGAAGCAAAGAAGGCAACTGAATGGGATCCAGAACAATGCCAGGTTGTTACCTGACTGATCCAGCCACAGGTTCCTGACAGAAGGCCAGTATTGTTTGATCACCCATTGACCATGGTGTTAAACACTCCTTTGGTACATATCCGACAAGGAGATATACAAGGACAAAGTGTAATCTCAGCAGACATCTTAATGTCCAAAAAGGTGGCCCAGTTTTAATTGGAAGCAAGAATCTGCTTGTAATGGGATGCATGAAGGGAAGAGAGCAAGACTCAGCGTGCTGCCTGTGCATGACTTGTTTCCTGAATAAAGAAAGGGTTTCTGTTTGTCAAACTGCCAAGTGAGTGCCTTTAATTATAAATGAATTGAGATTCCTTAAGAAATTAACACAGTCAACAAGTGTCTTTTTTTAAATTATAAACAGATGGTACTTTTCAACAAAGGGAAAATGTGATTAAGCAAGCTCCTCTGTTCAGAAAATGCAATTTATACTTTAAACTTTTAATCAATCAAAAGCTTCAGATTTAAAGCAGAACTTACCATAATCATATAGACATGTTTTGGTTTGTTTATACTGCAGTTGTTTAAAAATTGCACCATCATTTACTATTTTCTCTCAAGTGACTTGTGGCATTTACTTAATGTTAACCTAGGTGGCACTAGCAAATGATAAAATGTCAAAGAAGGAAAACAAATGTATGTTTGTTGAAAATGAACATAATAACATAATAAATATATATGCAAATGACTGTTGTATATGAAATATGCCTTGCTAAATGATGAGACATAGGGCCAGGAATGTCTCGTTATTCGACTGATTAAACAGGAGCTTCATTTTTACAGTCAGGACCACATTTCCTTAACATCTGCTCTGGTAAGAAAATGGCAGCAGCGACAGATTTATTTTTTGTTCTTAGGAAAATTTCCACCATATGGGATGCTACTAAAGCTCAATCCAAGGACAAAGGAATCTGTAGGAATCAATTGATCTTACTTGTGCACAGATCCAAATGAAGTGATACTGTCACTGGGGGCTTTTTTTTGTAAACTCTTAATTCCTTTCTCGTATGATTGGAAAGTTTGTCTTCACTGTAGAAAGATTACTTTGGAATAGACTGTATTTGTTCTAATTTGTTAGAAGCATTATGTGACTTGCCCTGAAAAACGAGCTGTTGAAATTGCTCTGATAACAGCCTGGTTTAGTTCAAGCCCAAAATGCCAAGCTGAGCTCTGCAAAAGCCTTTCTTAATGCAGAGAAACAAGAAAGCAGCAAAGCAATTTTGCTGTGCTAATACAGAGATTTTAGATCAGTCCCCACCTAAATGCCCATGAAGGCAGTGAAAGCGCAGCACTGCCACTACATCTGGTGTGTGCAGATCATCAACCCAGCAAAGTGCCCTTATGGCCACAGGCAGCACAGCTCTGCTGGCAAAGGCATTCAGTGTGGGCCTGGCTTCAGCATGAAGCTGGGACGGAGAGGGGGTATTTGAATTTATACAAATGCAAGTATCCAGTGCATCAGACACATGTTTTCCTCTCCTGAACGCTGTTTTCCAGTAGCAGTACTCTCTTCTTAACATGATGTAAGCCAGACCCATCAGAACTCCTATAAGATACTACACTATACCCCAACAAACACCCAATGTGTGGACTTCAGAAGAACTCTTATTTAGCTCATCTCTCTGTATTAGTGTTTCATTTGGGCTGCAACTACATGGCTGTCTGTCAAGAGGCAGGATTTAGTACTATAAAAGTGGATAAGGAGTATATGGTTTGAAAAACGTATCTTTGAAGTATGACACTGCCTGTCATCCAGATGCATGATTATGTGTGCCCTAAGACTGTCAGACTTGCTCCAGGGTGAGGGGACAGATGGGGAAACCCCAGCAACTTGTTCCCATTCTGAGACAGGAATACTTTAACTGACACCAAGTCCAGACTCAGAGTGAGGGAGTAGATAAGCAAACCCCCCAAAATAAACAAGAGTTAGCAGCCTTCTGAGGATATAAATATTGATATGAAGTGTTTGTGTTGTTTACAGGGCCAGAGAAGAGAATGAGAGGTACCTCGGAGGTGTCTGTGCAACGGTTGTAGCTCAGTGTAATTTCAAGCGCCACAATAATGAGATCTCATGTCTTATGCCCTACAAAACCTTTAGCTTCAAAATAAAAGAGAAACAAAAAATGCACAGATCTTACTTACATCCGTTTTCCCCACTATGGAACATCACTTCATTTCAAAGTCTAGGCAGTGTCCAAGATGATCCACTGAGAGAAAAAAATTACCTAATTATACTTTAATGGATATGGACTACTAGGTCTGTGTGTAACCTTAGTACTAGAACTTCCTGACTTTTATGTGAAAATTTGTAACATTAACAATCTTAGGGGAATATCTGTAAACAAGAATTATCACACCACTTTTTTTTTTATTATTATTTTGAAAGAGCTTGCTCTCTTTCCTCATATGTGTTTAGTACCACATTAACTGCAAACTAGTTTGGCAGTACTGATCTACTGTGTAGTGAGCTGCTTGCATGCTGATGTTATCTTTGTTTCTATTGTAAGGTATAGAGCTGTGACTCATGTTTTGCATAAATATTTAAATTATGATTTCAACATTTTCATTTTGACAATACTGTGCCAAATACTTCTGTGATAGTTTCATCAGATTTTGAAAAGCAAGTCAGAATAGCTGATTTACCTCTTTTTAAAGAAGCTATAATGAAATCTTTCAGCAATTTCAGATGTTTAGATATTCTGTAAACCAGTGTTATCCTACTTTATGACTTTAACTATCCTGTTGCTTGTTATATTGATCTATCGTTGCATTACACTGTGTTCTGAACTGCAAAAATTTGAGTATGTTTTTTTTTCTACCTTTCCTCAGGGCTTACCTCACACACTGAAAAATAAAACCATACCTGCATATTCCAATATACAACATAGCTCATTTGCACATCAAGACCCAGTATTTCACACCCTCATGAATAAGCAAATAACCTATTTCAAGATTAGCAAATAAAATCTGTCAGCATGATTATGTTTCATTTAATTAAATTATTAATTATACTAATATGAACTGTGCTTAGCATTACTTAACATTACTTAACATTCTGAAGTTTGGCAAACCTTGCATTGTATGCACTCATTTGTCGGTGTGAAATGAGCAGTCAAACAAAAAGACTGGTAACAGTCAAAGAAATGGTCTGAAATGCATCACTGAGTATGACAGCCCCTGATGAACTCAGGTCAGAAGTTTGTCAATGAGCTGAAATCCAAAGCAAGGCAAGGTGCAGTTTGTTTTCTTTAAGATTTATGTATTATAGAGTCAGAGAACAGAGGCATCATGTTGCACATGAAGTGGTTTGCACCTTGTTGAAGACTAAGGTCCAAATAAGATTAGTTTGTGTTGATGATTCAAACCTATTTCCTGAGAGAGAGTGTTTTAAAGAGACTTAATAATACGTCTTGAAGTTTACCTGAGAACAATATTAAAGTTATTAACTTGTATTTTGCTCACAATGAAGACATGGCTCTTGCTCATTCCAGATTCCCCTTCTTTCCTCCTTTTCCTTAAAACAAAACCATGAAAACTTGGGAAATATCTGATGCCTCCAGTACTTGTACTGTGAGATCTCTAAAAGCATTTTACCTTGTTAAAGCAGTTTCTTCTGCTGAAGAGTCAGTTCTTCAAAATGAAGATGCAGTTAGAAAACTTAGCAAAAAAATAAGTAGCTGAAATTATATACTCAAAACTCCTGAAGCTGTTTATGAAGTAGCATGGGAAATATGGGTGCTGTTGAGCACACTGACTAACCCCTCCTGTTACCAAAACAAACAGAATAAAACTGCAATGGCTTTAGTGGTGGGAGGGAAAATGCTTGTTCTAGACAGTGACAACTGATGGCCAATGCCATCCTGTCTGCAAGAGCTTTGCTGATTGCACAAGACCCAAGAAGTGTGTCAGGTGATCAGGACATGAGAGCTGCTGGATCTTTGCTTCTCGGAGTGCTTCATCCCTGCAGAGCTGAAAATCCAGGAGATCCTTCCAACTGAAGTGGATGTACTTTGAACAACAGTCAGAGAGGGAACCCCCAGACTGGCAGCCCATAGGTTTAAAGAATAAACACTACAGACAGAAAAAAATTACTCCCAAACTGATGTCTTTCTATTACAAAAATTTAAGGAACCCATATTTTTAGGTTTTGCTAATGGCAATTTAACTGTGTTATCTTTGGAAACACGTTATCCCATGCTTGGCTTTTGGGCTACTTTGAACCACCTGGTGGTATAATTCCCTATGAAAAATAGGGTACTGGACCAAAGCAATCATTCCACTTCAACTCACACTGCAGCTGCTTGAAAGAATGTCTCTCAGGACTAAACCAAGCCGGATAATCAGCCCACACAATAGGCCTGACTCTTCCAAAGCAAATACGTACACAGGGTAACAGAATAATAATGCCAGCTGAATAATGTTGAAATACAACAGTGGGTGACAACTGATTCATACAAAGTGAACTGGTTTTGTCCAAGTAAACTGGGATGGACTTTTCCCCGGCATTTATTCCGAGCCAGCTCAAGCCTTGAGCCTTTGCTGGAGATGAGCTGTGGCTGGCCTAACCAGGCCTAATGGACTAAGGCAGGAGGGCATCTCTGATTCTCTGGGACAACACGCTGCTCAGAGCAGGGTCAGTGAGACCAGGGCCATGTCCCATCAGCTTTGGAGTGTCTTGGAGGATGGAGACTCCACAACCCTTCAAAGCAACCTCCTCCCTTTTGTGATCACCATGAGTATAAAACATTGTTTTCTTTTGTTTGAATGAGGTTTCCTGTGTTTCCTTGTGCCCTTTGCCTCTTGTCCTGTCACTGGGCACCACTGAGAAGGGTCTGGCTCTATGGCCTTTAGTATGTGGCAGGAATTTATATCTGAGCTCTCTCCAAGCTGAGTGGTCCCAGGTGTCTCAGCTTCTCCCAGATGACACATGCTCCAACACTTTATCCATCTTTGTTGCCTGCCACAGGTATCCCTCAGGTATGCCTGTGTCTCTCTCACACTGGCAATCCCAGAGCTGGTTCCAGCATTCCAGGTATCACAGAATCATAGAATGGTTTCGGCTGGAAGGGACCTTAAGGATGATCCAGTTCCAACCCTTCTGCCATGGGCAGGGACACCTTCCACTAGACCAGGTTGCTCACAGCCCCATCCAATATGGCACTGACCACTTCCAGGGATGAGGCATCAACAACTTCTCTGTGCAACAGGTATGTCTGACCAGGGCTGAGTAGAGAGGAAGGATCACCTTCCTTGACCTGCTAGTGACAATCCAGCCCAAGGTGCTGTTTGCCTTATTCGTCACGATTGCTGCAAACAATGGTTCCACATAGCATCCACCAGGATTCCCAGGACTTTTTCTGCAAAGCTGGTTCCCAGCAGGTTAGCCCCCAGCATGTGCCAGGGCCTGGGTTTGTTCCTCCCAGGAGTGGGACTTTGCACTTCCCTTGCTGAGCTCTGTCAGGTTCCTGCCAGCCCTTTTCTCCAGCCCGGTGAGATCCCTCAGGACAGCATAGGTCCATCTGGCCAAACCATTCCAGCAGTGTTCCGGTGCCACTTCCCAGCTTTAAAGGACTGCTACTCATTTGCCTGTCTGTATCTCCAGGACTGATGAGTACTACTTCTATAAAGTCCAGTCAATAATAATTAAGAAAAAAAATCATACTGGGTCCAGGCTGCAGCTTGTAATAGGACAGCATTCCAACACTTGATACGGATCTAGGGTTCTTTAGAGGGAAAGATTATACCTTGGATGCTGACATGGATATTAAGAAGCTTGTTTACACTGCATAGAGTTCAAGTAATAGACTAAACCTTGTATTAGCCTTCGCTGAACAAAACTTATTTATAAACTTCTGATACTAATTAAATTAATAAAGTTCTAATCTCATAATAATCCAGCTTGATGAGTCACAGAATTTGAGTACACTCTGGTGCAGGGCAGTTAAGGGCAAGGCTGTACCTTAGCCGTGTGAAAGGAAAACACAGGAGTCTCATGAGCCAAGGGAGAAGCCTGATATTGAGCAAGAGTAATAACATGTTACTTAAAGTTGGGGTGCTGATGCAAAATTTAAGTGCCTTTTTGTTTCCAGGGTGCGTGTGTGTTGTTTCTGACTCACACAACTGATTTCGATATAGGGGACTAAAGATTTGTGCAGATTACAAATGAAGGCTATATCCTTGTATAATCATGGAGTACTACATGTGTAGAAAACAGCTGGAAGCCACAAACAGACAGAACAAATAAGAATCTGGCAGGCACACTCCTTCAATGAACCCACCACCTACACCCCCATGCCTCTTTCTTAAAATAACAGAAACACCTTATGTACCTTATGGCTGGTGCCCCATTTCATGGACATTTCTCCCTCCAGCTCATAACAGCTTTGAATCTGTAGCAATCACCAGATTATGATAAGACCAAAAAGCGTTTGGTGTATTGGCCCCACCATCCCTTTGGATCAAACCTGTGCTATGTTCCTACCTTCTGTTTTACTTGTATTTTCCTGCTTTTTGCTGAACATGGAGGGACTTGAGGAAATGTGATTCCTGATCCAGTCCTTGAGACTAAATGTATCTCTGAAACAGAAGGCAGTACTGCATATATTTGACCTGTACATCTAAGCAAGTTAAAGCACGTCTGTGAGAGAGATAATGGCAATATTTCTGAAAGATAATGTACAAGAGTGAACCAACATCTTATATCAATTAATTTATGGTACTTTAATACCAAGTTAATGCATTTCTCAATTAAGAATTTATAAACTCGTAATTTATAGAAAAAAATAAATCACAGCTTCACAAAAAGCTAACTCAAACAGTTTGTCTCCTCCCCGCCAACAGGCAGTTTACAATATATTTCAACTATGTTGGTAGAAAGTTAACAGTGGTGTGAAACTCTTAAAAAACATTTGCGACAGCAATTGAAAATAAAATAATGATTTTTACTCAGTGAAAAATTAATAGGAATTGTGTTTCCCAGTAAAAGATGTCAGAAAAGCAGCAAAAAATCCTTCTCCTAATTGTAATGTACGAGCTTCTCCCCTGCCTCATGTGTCACGGGCAAAGGCAGCATGTCAGCGTTAATCGTTCCCAGGTTCAGCACTTCAGTGATTTTGGCAAGATGTCATACTCAGGAGTCCAGTGTTTGAGGTGTGTGCTGCCCCTGCCCCCTGTGCTCCACAAGCTGCTGTTCCTCCTCTTCCTTGGGGTATGGTGGGGTCAGCAACAGCTCAGAGTAAAGGTAAGAAGTATGAAGATTTTTCTATGGGATCATGTTCTTTTTCCACTCCTCACCTCTCCAATAAAAACTGGAAACATCAGAAATTTTAGCTGTCACACCTCACATACGAGTATTTACAGAAGAGACAGGATTTGAATGATGTATTTTCACCTGTGCACAAAAATCCTCCCTCTCTGCTGAAGTTATACATGCAACCACAGGACGAAAATATTCCTTCTCTAACTTCTAAATTAAAAGTCACATTTTCAAAGGTCATTGCACTTGACAATAAAAAGGCAATTAATATGCACTTGATATTAAATATATTGTACAGACCCGAACTTCTGTGCAATCCATTGCTTCAGACACATATATTTAACATCTTTTTAAAAACTAAGCCTCTAATCATAGTTTAACAAAGAAAAACAAACTTTGTTAAAAACAAAAATCTTTAAGAACAAATGTACACAAAAATGCTCCCTTTAACTCCTAGTGCATTTAAACACACCTTTGAAATTCTCCATGTTGTTCCCACATTTAGCCTCACTACCATTCCATACCCATCTAAGGGCACTATACAAGAACACCTTTTCTCTGACCTAACCAATAGAGCTGGCATTTGGGATGCTGTTGGTACAAACAGGAAAGTTGAAGGTAAGATTATTGTCTCACTCCTTTACACCTGGAAAATGAAACGTTTCAAAGTGGATGTGACTCAGTCGACAAGCACATCGTGAATTCCAGTCCCATTTCAGGTGCCAAGTACTTACTCCTCTGAGCCAGGGGTTTGGATTGTCCCAGCATATTTTGCGACAACTTGCTGTTAAAACTATGAAGGTGGAAACTGAAAGGGAGATTGTGGTCCCTGAGATATACTAAGTGAAATCAAGAACTAAAGCGCTAATATTTAGTTTGGAGTGGACCCTCTTTAAGGAAAACTAAGTTAGTTTCAACTTTCAAAAATATAATGATTTATAACTAAAATATCCTTAAGCAGGACAACAGAATATGTGCAGTATTGGTCAAGAAAAGTGCATTGTACAGAGTAGCTTTAAGAGTTCCCAGTTGGTGAGGACCAAGCAGCTGTCCTGTCATGTATCACGCTGAGTCAAATTTGTCTTTCTAAACTAGATGAAGACGAAACATGGCCTTAAACAAAACACCTCTTTACTCCCATCTCTTTAAAGGTACAACTACAAGACTTTGTGTCTTAAATACTTATCATGGGTAAATGTGGCAGAGGCTAAACTGAACTTTTAAACTTTGTGGTTGAACACTTCAACAGTACTCTGTGGGTCATATCAGCAACCTATTCATTGCCAAACCAGTGGCACCGTGTGCTCCTGGTTAGCCATTCTGGGCTAGTGTTTCAAAGGTTTGTACCACTGAAGGTGTTTCAGACCAGTGGCCACTACAATAAAACATCTCTGGCAACCACAGACCTATGAAAATTCAGAGCAGCAGGAAGAATTGTAAGACGTTTACAAAGTTCTATAGTGCATCATTAACTTTCTGCAGTGTGTTGCATTAAGTACCAAACCCCTGAAAGGGGCAGCTAAACATCTGCCATCACTACCTTAGAGACAGTAGGTTTTTGTTATACCACTTTCTCAAACAAACCTTGGGTTTGTGAAATTTTAGAGGATGACGTGTGATACTCCACGCAAAGGCCTCCAGTGCAGTTGGAGTTGATGGGGAAGGGAACAGAGTAATGAAGGGCTGAAGACTGAATTTTCAGTGCACCACTGGAAGGTTACTCAGAGACTGGTGACAGGTGGATTCATGAATATATTGAACCACACAAGTAGCATAATCACGTTGATGGTAGAATCTCTTCCGACAACAAAACAAACCGCGACAAAAAAATCAGCTGCATCCGTCATGTCCACTAAGTAGTCTCATTTATCTTAAAAAAGAAAAAGCATGCATTAGGAACATAGAATTTACTCTAAAACATTAACAATACTTTATAACACAGCTGAGCTGTAAGAGGAATTCAGTAAAACCAACTTTTGTTTTCAATTACTGCAATTATAAATTAGATGTGTCTTGTGACACCAAATAAGCCAGCGCTTGAGTGTGTGGGATGTGAACACAGCAGGAGAGCAGAGACCACACGATTAGGATGGGTAAATTTTTAACAAGTAGAAGAATCGAAGAAAGGCAATCCAAGCATATTTTCTTCTGAATAAGAGCTCAGCTTCCAGAAATTTGGGAAATATTATTGCAACTCTCTTATAGAACTGCATAGTTATCCCTATATGTAAATCAGTATGCAATTTGGCAGTAACTATCACAACATAAGAAATTAAAAAGGACAAACAAAATATTAAAAATACCCCCACAGGGTATTTAAGCAGGAAGAATACAGTATTACTATCAGCACTGACATTTCATTCTGTGAAAATAAAGTCAAAGGACTTTATACCCCAGATGTCACATAAGATCCCATATATAGCCAATCCCTGCTATATCTCACTTGAGAGATGCCAATTGAAGTACGAAAAGGCATTTATTTAAACTTGAGTCTAATAAAATATAGGATCCTTATAGTTAACTGTACCCTCATCCCACCAAAAAAAATGTACAGCTATAAAATATATTGAAATCTCTCAGGTGTCCACTTCCAAAAGTAGCCCGAAAAACTTAACAAAATCTTAGCATAAGTATTCCAGTTGCTACACACAGTTTGCTTCAATAGTGAAATAAAACAAACTAATGACCCTTTCTCCCCTGGGAGAGAAGAATGAAGATCATAAAATAAGGTACAAGTAATTGACTGGATTTTGATGGAATTATGACATGATATAATGGAATACAGTATTGTTCTTCAAATTCAGTCATCGGATGCCACATGAAAAGGCAGCTTAGCAGTTCTGTAAATGGAGTTTTGCCACGTTAGTGTTCTCTATTCTGGCGCAGCAGATTTTTCCTTCGTGTTTCAGTAGCTGTAAAATCATGGCCCTGCCGTAGAGAGACACATTCAGCAACAGGACTGTTGCCATGCAAGACTTACTGCTGTTTCAGCACATGAAGGATGAATTCAGTCCTCACTAAATTCAATCCTCAAACCTACTACACTGATGACTGTGTTGGAGTTCCAGTGTTTCAGTAAAAGATAGAATGTAACAAATTAATTAAATGGAGTTTCTGTACTGAATTAGGAGGAAAGTCTGCTCAGCAAGTTCTGGCTTTTAAAAGCAGAACTATATTTACCAAATTGTCTAAGAGGGAAGCAGCCCTGCTCCAATCAGCAACAGAAATTCTATATATCATATTCTACCCTAGAACACAGCTGGGCAAAACTACAACCTGCACATATCATTGCTGTTGCTATTTCTTTTGAGACATCATAATTTTTAGAACAAATATGAGCAGGAAATTTTTCACAACTTCTCCTATCCCAAAGCTTACCATGTAAATAGTAAACCAATATGTTATTATATAAAGTAATTATGTTGGTGTATACATAGCAACTATACATACATAGTAAGAGTAACCATATTGATAGTCACCGTTATCTGAAAACAAGGACAAAATGGTTTCTTAAGGCCACAGTGAGCTGGGATGTTTCCCACTTGTGGGTCAGAAGGGCATTGACAAACTTAAGGAAGGGAGAAAAAGAAACCTTTTCTTATGAGCTCCAGCAGTGCAAGTTTAGATATTTATATGCAGGTTAGTGATTAGTTGTTGTTCAAAAGCAGTAAATCCAAAATTTAAGTTGCTTATCTCCTCGCTTATCATTGATTTTCATATTATTTTAGGTATCCTCCATGTGGTGAAGAACTTGACCTGGAATTTATATTCAAGTTGCTTTGTTGTGCTTGTTAAAAATTTACCCACTTATTCACAGCTGTTTTTGTTTTATTCTTCACAATCAAGATTTTTAGATTTTTCTCATTCACAGATACATTCCAGAGTTAGTAAATTAATGTGAATCCATTTATTCAGTTTTATTTTTGCCTAGCATTTGTTTAGTTTGATTTTAGTTCTCCTACAAGCTCTGACAGTCCATTTCATGCAAGGAAAATAACAATTGAATAGTTAATTCAGGCTGAATGAGTAGAAACAAAACAGAAACACATCATCATAGGAGCATGCTAGAGTCCTCAATTGTCTGTTTAATTAACACCCCCTGCCTATCCCACCAAAACCAAAACAAAGAAAGAAAACCAAACAACCACCCCCAAACAGCTTACTAAGCAGCAACAATGCCTATACTGTAAAATACTTTCTTTGGAATGAAATTCTGAAACAACAAAGAAGAAATGACAGCAACATATGAACTTCTTTTTCTCACCCTAAGAATATTTTAATGAGATGTGTTACTTCTGGCATAAGCAAATAACAATGTCATCCATATTAAGAATTTTCTTTTAAAATAAATCATATATTAATAAGTTGAAGATGCATCTTCATTGCATATGCACACAGTCCCTTCCACAGTTCTGCAGATAAGCCTTTTAGGGTCTCTTCTCTTCTAGACAAGATTAATTCACTTATACATCAAGAGCAAAGTACAAAAAGAATATTTTATAGATTTAGTAGATGAAGATTTCTAACGATACAGTAGTTCCAAGGGGACCAAAAAAACCAAAGAGGTGCATGAAGCCTTTTGGGCACAGAAGAAAAAGTCTTCATTTAAACAAGATCCTCAAAATAATTAGAGATATTACAAGAAGAAATACAGGATAAAGGATGGAACCTTATTCTAACTGCAATGCACACTGTAATGCAGGCAATGCAAAACTCTGCTAGGCTGCCCAAACCTATATCCCTTTTATAAACTGTGCAATCTGCATAGATACAAAGGGAGGGGAGAGTTCAAGGTTTCATGTGCATCTAACAACTACAAATTTCATGGCACATGAGGATGAATTTGAGATGGCCTTTACTTGGCTCCCTTAGGTGCATTATGTCTGATTCACACCCTCAAACATTCGTGTGCATAACAACAAAAAGCATCAGTAATTTTTGCTGGAAACAAACAGATGGAATACAAAAAAACCCCAACCCAACACTTAAACTAGTGCAGATAGGTTTTAAAGGGATCTAGATCAAATAATAACTAACCTGAGACGTACTTTGCTCCGATTAACATTACCATGCTACTCATAATAAAAAGACCCAAAGGCAGACTAGAGAAGATACTAGTGTCACCTGATGTCATCCAGGGGAGGGTGTTTCCAGTCAAGCAAATCAAAAGAGAAATATATATAAATTGCAATATATGTGTTAAAGATCATATGAACAGCAAAAGATAACAAATGTAGTGACATGCACAGAAAAACTAAAAAAATTATGCACAAATCCCACAACAATTCAAAACAGACTCTCAGTGTAAGAATTCAAATCTAAATTCTACTGTCAGCACTATCTAGGTTGAGCCCATTTCTAATATTCTTCAATCTTAACTATCCCTAGCAAGCAGAAGACAAAGCTTCAAAGCAAGAACTAAGGAAAATAACATTTTCCCCCCAGGTGTTAAACCAGACAAGCACTGAGATAAGTTTTGCTAAATATGTCTCTTTTCACATGAACTGAAGGGAAAGATCAAGTTTTACTTTCTTCAAGGCAGAATTTTTTATTCTTCAAAAGGAAATAAAGATATATAAGTAGGAGAAGCATCAGAGTTCATATCATAATGGACTGAATATGATTCTGAAGTGATTCATGTTGCTCATGCTAAATTACCTGTTCCTCATGCTAAATTACTTGTTTCCCTTCCCAGTAGCCTTGGCAGACTAGTTTGTAAAACATGGTGTTAAATAAAATACTTAAATCAATATATAGGATGGCGAAAGGAAAATTTTAGCTTTCAAGAATAAAGAGACTTCATGAAGCTTTGGGGCTCCAACTGTAGCTTTTGGATTGTGGGGGGAGTTTATATTTTGAGGATTCTTTACTTAATACTTTTCATTCTAACAGTTTTTCCAATGAAAGGGAAATGAAATAGAGATAAAACCCACAAATGATGTGTTATAGGATGATTAAGGACTGCAAACTTATCCTGAAATAGTGTTCAAATATAAATTCAAATTATAGATCATAGAAGACTGCAGCTTTAATTTAATTCAAACCTGACAGATGAGAAAGCCCTATACTACAAAAGAAAGATCTTGTTCAGTCCCTCAAGAGTGTTTTTATATTCTCTGCGTGTGAACAATAGGTCTATGCAATTCTTCGCTTTATGATAACTTCTTGCTCTTAACCCTTATGAGTCAAATAGATTTTGATGTGGATATCAATCCCTCTATAATATACAGCAAATGACAAAGGCAAGATATGGCAAGAAAAATCATAGGATGAAACTCTTCTCCTTTGAAACATGAGGTTATAGTATAAGAAAGTTTACAAAATCCCTGCAATGTCTTAGAATTGTGCTGTATCTCTTCTAGGTAAGATTTTTTTTCTTTTGTAAGCCAATGCTACTCTGCAAAACCTGCAGTTAGTCTTGATTTCATATTTTCTGTTTTTAGAGCCCTACAAGACATTACTTGTGCCCTCCTTTCAAGAGGAAGAACTACATATTTTCCTGCTTTGTTTCCACAGTGGTTTTAAATAATGATCTTTAAATCACTGTAATAGTCCAGAGATGGCATGAACAGAAAAGGCTAACTGGCTAATTAATAATACTTAACCTGCATTAATTTTTGGTTTACCATTTGAAGAAGCTTCAGTTGTCTCCCAGCCCATAGATTTCAGTACAGCTTTCTTCCATCTGGCGTACCGAAATTCACTTTCTGAAATTAAGGAACCAGCAAACAGAAAAGCCTCTCAATGCAAAGGAATACAACCACAAGTATTTAAGAACCAAACACTACAATATTAGTTTTCTACTCTTTAGCACAGTATCGCTTGTTTGCAGAAAAAGCATTATAAAATCCTTTTTTGAATTAAAAAACCTCCACCCCAAGCTCCACAGTCATGCACAGTAAGAAGAAATAAAATCAATTTTCTGCATGTTCACCATTAAGAAGATTTACAAGCAGGACAAAATGAAGCAATTGATATTCGTGTAGAAACCCTTCAATGTTGAAAATGTTGTCTTGAAGTAGGGATTGTAGAAGTAATTATAATCAAATTGTAAGACAAAAGTATGTACCAAAAATTAAGATTGAAAAGACAAAAAAGCATTTGTCTTGCACAGGGATTAATTATGTCAAGTACGTACTTTCCACCTCTACAAGCACTTAGGAAGTGATGAGAAAGATAGTTAAAACCCATTAATTAATGTAAGCTTTTTAAAGCCAAAAAAAGGAATCTCCCCAAAACAGTCAGTCTGTCCTTTCTACATCTGTGAAAACTCACAAATGCACAGGAGCTTAGAAGACATCTTTCACCATCAAAAATTTTCAAGATTTCTTTGATTTTACTTGCTATGAATCCAAAGCTACTGACTGCAATGCCCAGTTCCAAGCTGCTTTGAAAGTGAAGACAAAAAAAACCCCAACATATTCCTCAATGGTGCTACATTGTTTTAACCATCCTCCAATCTTACTGGCCAATGTGAGCAGAAAAGAGCAATGGAAATGCACTTTTCTCTAAGTCAAACACCACCAACTTGATCTTCAACATTTTTGAGGATATTCATAGAATATTCATTTTATATCAGTATGTCAGACTGCAATAAAGAAAAACCTGACTTGTTGGTCAAAAGATAAGTTTGCAACTCAGATAACATAAAAGGGTTTTACCCTCTGGGTTGAGCTGTGGTTCAAATCGTTCAGATGTCACTGCTGTCCAATCTCCAGGATTCAGGCTCCAAACTCCAACTCCTTCTGCAGCTCCTGCTGCCATAGCAGCTCCTAAAGCTGTAGTTTCAGGCATTGATGGTTTTACTGAAATAAATCACAGAGAGGATCATGATAATTTGTAATGAAAGTCACTTTCATGACATTAGAACTAAAGATTTATGTATCCATCTAAAAACAACTGAACAAGGCATCCAATCTGCTCTCAGCAGCTTTAAAAAGAAAATAGGAGCTGCAATTTCATCTTACCTACTGGAATACAAAGAATGTCTGCTTGGAGTTGCATGAGGATTTTGTTATTGGTCATTCCTCCGTCTACTTGTAACTGACTTAGTGGTATCCCACAGTCCTTGTTCATGGCATCTAAAATCTTAAGTAAGAGTAATATACATTACAACTTAATTGCAGAGAAATACATAATACTCTCTGAGTGTTAAATACTGATACTTCAGCACTTGCTGAAGAGCATTAAGTACATCATTCTCCTCTCCTATATATTGAAAGAGCAAAACAGAAGTAGTGACAATAGAGTTTTGTTTATTATACAGCACATGCATCTATTCATTACAGAAATCCTAGTCTAGGAATCCTTCTCCTCTGATGCTCTATATGTAGCCTATGTGCTGCTCATGTGGCCTGAGAAGAAGAATTTTGAAGAAAAGCTGATGACAACTACAACATTTTTCAAAGATAACAAAGGAAGAAGCAATAATAAATGGAGTCCTTTAGCTGAGCTAGGTTGTTTAGATACTTCCTCTAATTTGATGCATTAAATAATTGAGAGATTAAAACATGGACCTGGCAACCTATAAGACATTTCAGTAGGAATTGAGGAATGTTGAACTCTTTTGAAAGAGTAGCCTTTTCAAATATTTTGAGTTAGTTGTTGAAAACTGAGAATTTTACATTAAACCAGATAGACAGCAAAAATAAACTGTTAATGTAATTTTTTATAAAACTATGTTTCCTTCTTTTGAGCACAGCCGATAGCTGAAAAAAGGCTAATTAACTATGAGTGGAGCATTTAATTCACTGATACTTATCAATATGCTTTTTAGAGGATTTCCTAAAAACATAAGGTTTGCCTCAAACCTTAGCTACTGGTAACACCACAGCATTACCCTACAAGCACCATTAAATACAGAATAGTGGGTTTTCCAGAGTTTTGTAAAAACAGTCAGTTAAATGTCTCATATGCACTTTGTAAGGTTAGTACATAATTTCTGTTTACAAGTTAGGGATTAACAAGTGCAGAATGATTTTCTCTCTGTAATTTTTCAATTTATTTGAATAAAAAGGAGGTGTGTTTTTCTCAGCTTTAAATGACAAAGCAACACAGATCACAAAAAAGACCAAAACTACAACACATTCTGCCCTGTTCTGTAGCTCACAAAGTACCCAGTTATACAATCCTTACTGGGAAAAGTCAACATGCTATTTAAAAAAGAATAAAAAACTTGTAGTCTTGCAAGGTAGTAAAAAACTACATAGAGACAAACTGTCCAGTAGATTCCCCCCATTCCCAGAAAGTAAATAAGCAAGGTCCCTTACCACAACATCTTTAAAGGAACTAAAGAAACTACCACAGGATAAATAAAGGTTAAAAATAACAAGGTAAGAGTAAGGCCAGTTTTCATGGTGGCAGCATCTGTCCATGGGCCTGCACTAGACATAACCAGGAAAACAGACCTCATAGCACAGCAGCAAAGCTTGCTGGCAGTGCTACACTAGCACTGCTCTCCACCACTTATTTCCTTCATATGTATCATTTTACATTTGTTTAACTCCATATTATCTGCCTATTTTACCATTCAGAACTTCAGTGCTGTTGGAGGCTCTGGTTTTGTTTGTCACTGTGAAAGAGCATGTTGGATCATCATGCACTCAGTAGAGATTAAAATTAAATTAAAATAATGTTGTAAACAAGGAAGATAAAGGAATAAAACAAATCATAACCAGGCTGCTGCTATCTCTATTGTATGGAGGTTGGATGAAAAGCAAATATGTAACTTTTGTTTAATGACAGCATTGTACACCTCTTAGAACTGAAAAATTGCTTATTTTTCCATAATGCCTTCAGGAAGAAAAAACACAACAAGTGTCATCTATCTGCATAAGGAAGGAGCTTTTTGAATTATAAAGTACTCAGAATGTCACAATAAAACAGGCAAGAACTCCAATGGATGTGAAATTTGAGGGATTTCCTGAAGACTTCCATTTTAACTGGAATTAAAAGAACTTTGTTTTTGACAAGACAGAACTAATAATGTATCTTTGAAAAATGTATACATATTTTATCTGTGCCAATAGGACTTAATCTGTTAATTTAAGTGTACCCAGAGACCTGATTAGGCACTCCTGTCACTGTGATAAAAGCACATTGGCTAAAGTATGGGGGAGTATTAGATCTGCTCAAACAGTAAACTTCACCCTCAATCAGTGTAAGAGCTTTATTCTCCTCTCTCCTACTCTCAGCCACATGCCCTGTCTCACATTCTGACATTTGCTGCACTCCTCTGCAAGGCAGCTGAGGTCATTAATCCAGTGGAAAAATAGCCCAGTAAAAAGAGGGATAATTTTCTGCTGGAAAGTTCATTGAGCTGTCACATGAGAGGGAATGGATGGGAGAACAGACAAGGAAAGAGAAGCAGACAACAAACCAGACTGTCAGTTTAGTTCCCTGTAACTTTACCCTGAATGCAAACACAGGGAGGAGTAGATGGTGATACAAAGATTCAAATGCCCACACTGATATCAATCCCTTTGATTTGGTTGGGGGATTAATTTCCTCTGTGAGAATTTCAGTTTGCTGTTGCAGGATTCCAGCTAAGGCAGTGAAGGATGTAATGAGCAGGAAGTGAACACAGATTTCCCTTGGTATGTTTGCTGTTGTCTCACTTTAACTCATTTTTGTTCTTGTGTACCAGAAGCAATATAAGCCACCTCTGTCACAGCAGACAATGTAAAATGTAGTCTCCTACACCAATGAAACTTTGTAGTTATGGCGTTGGCCTTGTCATTTTAATATTTCTATGTTCTGCCTCTCAAAATATTCACAAAATATGTTTACCGTATTTTAAGTGCTGATAAAAGGCAGCATTGCCACTCCAAAATAATGCACCAGTCAATCTTATATAAATCCACAGGAACAATTTTTCAACATTAGCAATAAGCAAAGACAAGAATAGCATTGAGGTACAATATAAAGCATATGGTTAAACTTCATTACATCTTTTAAATCTCTTCTTTTCCTGAAGAGCTACAGTTCCTGTTATCATACTAACTTACAATGAATTTAGGACCCAATTTTCCTTTACCTCTCGTGTTTGAAAGCAGACAGCTTCTAGTGCAGCAAAGGCGATGTGTTTTTTATTTGTAAACTGAGTAAGGCCACAGATAATACTGTTGAGAGAGAAAAAACCCCAAAGTTAGGACACACTTCTTAGCAGACATACACTGTTACTTCAGACCTAGGTCTTCTAATTCAAAGCTCATACAGTCCATTGTATGAGGACTCCTTTTTAATATTAAAAAGCTTGTTTTTCTTTAATCTAAACTCTCTCCTTTTCCTTACAAAGGTGCTTTCAGGCTCCAATCAATTAAGGTGCCATAAATTAATTTGGTTTTGCCAATCTGCATGCAGATGGATATATATTCACCCATACACACACACAAATACCCCCACAAATTCTAGTCTGCCTTAAAAAAAAGTTTGAGACTGATTTATCTTTAAAAATAATATTAATTATCACTATAATCTTAATAAATTCTCTATTGTTTTCAGTTCTTATGGAAAAGCACAGTTTGGGTCAGTGCTGTGCTCTAAATGCTTGAAATTGTTTTCAGATCTTTTTGGCCATTCATTGTTTCTGAACCTTCAAAGAGGTTTTTGGATATGGAAATTCTGCTAAATCTACCCATGAGTAAGATGAATTCTGTCAATGTACTCTGAACTGCAGCAGAGCAAATAACCATCCTTTTATCCTATTTCAGCATTCAAGGAACAGCAGTATGCTACACAGAAAAGCTGCTGTATTTGGTATACGTGGATACATGCAAGTTCAAAGATATTAAAGGGCAGTTTTAGTTGTTACCATTCCAAAGATCAGCTTTTAACAGATAAAAAGTTAAGCACTGTGATCTGAAAAATGGTAAAAACATCTATCTCAAAGATTCTTTGTTTTACTTATGTACAAGAAGCATATAAATTCTAAAGATGAAACTACTTGAAACCTTGGGAACTAGATATCCTTTAGGACTTCTTTTCTCACTCTAGGGAAGTTATTTTATATATAAATTTATATGCTTCTGTGATTCCCATGGCACATGTGATTCCAGGAACAGTAGGCAAGCTTACAACAGCAGAAAAGACAAATGAAAGGCTACTGCTACAGCTAGTTACATCTGAACTATCTAGAAAGGGGCTGGAAAAAAGGAGTAGAAAAGAGTTTTCAATAGACTGGAAAGAAAGCTGGGTATAAGGGGAAGGAGAAAAAGTCAGAAGGATTTAAGTAGCCTGAAACTGAACTCAAACGACTAATCAGCACTATATTCTTCCTTTCCTACTTTTGTTGCCTGACAGCTCACAAGAATGCAGACCTCCTCTTCTAATTTTAGTGAGATGAAAATCCTTTCAGAACCAGAAATTGGTTTCCCTGCCCTCCTTCCCCCCTCCTTTTTTTTTTTTTTTTTCAGAGGGGGGCAAGAAGGGGCGAGGAGGATGAGTAGCTGAGCTGGCTAATCCTGCTTTTTCTCCCAGTAGCAATTGCTGTTTTGAACAGGTTAAATACAAAACAGAAACTCAGTAGTTTCTTTAAGATACCACAGAGAATGATGTATCTGGACACATCAAAGGAACAAAAAGAACAATTTCCCATGCCTGGAAGGACAAGCGTGGTAGATTTGCAAAATGATTAAAATCCTCTGCAAATGCAGTGTTCAGTCAGATCCTTACCCCCTTGCACTGGGTTCCCAGTATGGTGCATACAGTCCTGAAAATGCTGGCACAAAGTAGACGCCATAAGAAGTCCCCACTTCTGCAGCCAGTTTTTCTAATGCACACACACACAAACAGGTTTCAGTTAGCTTTTCACAACTGTACCAACACTTAAATACATCACTTAAAACTGTTATTATTTAAATTGGACAAATATTCAGAATATATTAGGTAGCTACAAAAATAATCAAGCCATGTATACAATTAAAAAATACAACTAGTGCTGGCACTCTGCTCCTTGTTAACTAATTTTCTGTTTGCAACAGTATGAATGGAATATGGAGCATAAGGAGTTGTGGGAAATGTAAAATGTAAAATCAAAACCAAACCCCCAAATTATGTGCTCAATATTCTGACCTAGATTCCATGAGGTTTTCAAAGGTTATCCTGTGGGTAAAGAATGCAATCTTCAAAGCAGTCCAAAAGGTCACACTTTTCTTACATTTGAGTCAAGACAAGCAAGTGAAACTGGATCAAGACCAAAGGGAGTTAAGAACTAAATTCCCATTAACTTCAAATGAATTTAGAGTTCCAAATTCTCAGCTTACGTATTTAAATCACAAGGCCACCTACAAAGAATTCTAAAGTTTCTTAATATCTGAGTAATAACTGTGGATATATGAACTCAATACTAAAATATTTGTAATTAAAAAAATTATATTAAGACATCTAGAACTGTAAAGGAAATAATGCTTATGTGCAGCTCATTTCTAGAACAAGAAAGGAAAGCATTTTTTTTCTGCTTTTGTAAATTTTTTGTTTGCATTGATCAGAGGAGTATAGTACTAGACAAAAATAGCAGGGAAACTTTAAAAAGTCTTTCTAAAATGGTACTTTTATACTCCACTTAAAAGGAGTGAAGTATAAGAGTTAAAAAAGTGAAGGGAGAAGGAAGGACATGTTTAGGGAAACATAAAGAGATGATGAAGTCCTACATGACTTTACCAACACTAATAAGGTTAAAGTTCTTGAAACTGAAACCTTCCAAAGGTCTAGTCAAACCTGTGAAGAGGTACTGTAGTACCTCAACAACTGACTAATTCATGTGACAGTAGTTTATATTCCGCTGTATGATCTGCAAAGTTTTCTTTCAGAAAAACAGAATGATGTTTTAAGTTTTTGCTTAATCTTTGAAGTTTTATATAAAATTTTAATTCTAAATTTTTCCACCTTTCAATAAGGTATCAAATTATTAAAAATGTGTAAGGAATCTCTTTTTAGTCCTAAATCTTATTAAATTAATCATTTTCAAACTTATGCCCTTGCATGCTTCTGATATTTTTTCCTTTTCCAAAATTTGATATATTCCTAGTTTCTATAATGTCACACACCAGTTTGTTCAGTTCAGCTCAATCAGAAAACATCAGCTGTGCAACTGCTAAAGGATTACTGTATTCTTAGCCAAAACAGATTACTCTCCTTCACAACTCCTTTTAAGAGGCAACTTTGCAAACTGAGGTCTCTAACTCAATGGATATGAAGCCTTCTACATAAATTATTGCACATGTAGGGCCTCAAGTTCTCATGTTTATGACAACAATATGTAGGTTCAGGATCAAATATGGGCTGATTCCTGTAATACAGACTTAAATACTCTTGACTCTGGAAAAGTCAACACCACGTGAAACCAGGAGATACATTGTATATATAGTATCCAACTGAATATCTGTTTGCTAGGGAAACTACTAAAAAGTACAGATTGCAAAAGAACAAAGTTTCCAAGGCTGTATTGAGAGGCTCTATGAAATACATGTATCAATAACAGTGAGTTCATGGATGCAAAGCAAATTACTTAAACATAGCGAAATACACGCACCTTCCATCTTTTCTTTAATATTTTGAGTTTTCATTCACCAATAGAGACATTATGACACTGGAAAACTTTAAAACCTGAATAGTTCCAAATTGTAGATACTCACCAACTTCCTGTGAAGACTTAGCGATGCCCAGATTGTCCCTCAGCCAACGAACAACAGCACCAGCTATTGCAACAGATCCCTGAAGGAAACAAAATCACCACATTAGGAGACAACAACTGGTAGCTTTGTGTTCCTTTTTAAACGACTGGAGAGGAGGGGTAGCTGTGGCCTCAAATTGCAGGCTTACAGTCACAGCTTGAAGCATTCCCAAGAATGCTCACAACTAACCCACAAGTTTCTTGGCATCTGGAGACTGCAGTGTAAAAAGGGCAGCCTATTACACAGGCTCCATGCAGAAAAGGTACATATTGTGTGCTTTTTTCCATGAGGGGAAGTTACAGTGACATTTCCTAAGCAGTCTTCTTGTCTTTCTAATTTATGTCTTCTCCTGAATATACAGTTATGAGGTCCAGTAGCCTCAGACTTCTTTTCCTGACAAAATAAGATTTTTATGCTTTGATTTAAAGAAACAAGACTGATTACATCCAGTCTAAATACAAATGACCAGAAAGACAGAAAATTTAGGCACTGGTGCATTTGCCAGCAAAATTGCTCTGAATTTTTGAATTTGGCCCTGCATGGCTCCATCATACCACAGATAAATGACATGGCTCTTATCTCACTCCAAAGTGCAAATGGACTTCTTCACAAGACAATCTCAAGTTTACCAGACCAAGTGTCCAGTAAAGCAGGAGCAGCATTGTATTTTCATTCAAAGCCATTGCTGGAAGGGGCAGGGGTGTTTTCTAAGCAGCTGGTTATTACTGTTACAAGATACCAGTTTGATTTAAAAGAAAGGGCTGAATCCATATTTTTTGCCTTTCTGGGAAGTGTCTTAAGCAGCAGACTGTGGATGATTCTACCATGGATATAGGATAAAAGACACTCAACATCTTCTGTTGAAGCTGTGTTTTCAGACAATATCAATAAAGATGTGGAGGCGAAGAAGCAAAGCACATGTGCACGTGTTTCAGCATACAGAAATAAAAATCACTCTCAAGACAGTTCCAGAACATGACTTAAAAATAAAACAAACCTCTCACACACCCACACAAAATAAAAATCCCAAAGCTTGACAGAACATGTCAAATGCAAGATTCACTTTCCTTAGGAAAGGAAATGAACACAGCCTCCTACATCCTAGTAAAGTACTAAAAGCCACAAACTATTCTCCCAGTGAAAAAAATTCTGTGTGTTGTCTTTGTTTCTCATGGAAAACATAGGGTGTCTGCAAAAGCTCAACATCAGCAGAGAATTCAGTATATCTGTTTCGAGAATAACTATTAGATTATAATAATTAGTCCACTTAAGCAGCACAGGTGGAAGAGTAATTATTTTGCTGTTCCCAATAAAGCTTTAGTGCCAAATAGGTGCTCAGCTGATCTGTGCTTCAGCAGCAGAGCTTTAAAACAATGAACCCTGATGTAAAAATACAATTTTCTACAGAATTTGTATGCCCTCAGACTTGTGTGGAGAACCAAGGAACTAAATTCTGTAAGTAGGTATCTAAATCTAAGTAGGTAAAAAAAATCTAAATTGTTAGAGGATTTTTGTCCCAGAAATTTGGTTCAGATTTTTAAAAGTAGAAGTAAAATTCATTACAATGAAATAAAAAACATTTGTTATGACTTTTATTATGAGAAGATAACTGAAACACTAGTATTTCCCCCCTCTTTTCTTAAACCAAATTTAGTACAGAAATCTTTCTGGTTTATTTATTTATAACACTCATTAAGGATTTGAGAGAATGAATAACAAAATAAAAGTTTTCACCATCTTGCTCTGAAAATATAAATGAAGCAATGAAGAAATATTTTATTAGATTACATGATACAGATTGGAGATAGGGATAACCAAAACCACACATAAACCTTGAGGTACACAAGCTAAAACATTTCCATGCAGCTCCAGATAACATAAAAATACCAGATAACAGAAGTAAACAAGAACATGTATCACTAAAAAAAGGAAGAAACTACTGAACTTACCTCTAGTGCATAACAAACAGGTTTGTCTCTGCCCAGTTTGTAAGCTATTGTGGTTATAAGACCATGCTCAGAAAACACAGACTAAATGAGGAAATGGGAAAAAAAAGGTAAAGCATGAGCAGAGGCAGGAAATATTTAAATTAAAACATTCAAATTATAATAAACAAGAAACCAAACCTTCAAATGAAATATGGAAAATTTAAACAAAGTACATTATCAGTCACTCTAAATAAACACCTGTCATAGAACCCTCAGATTGGTGGTGCTAATTCTCATTTCCACAAGCTGCCACAGATCTTTCCAGCCTCCTTATAGCAAAGAATTGGGGATCTTTAGAAGGAGATGGAAATGAGAAGGAAGCCAAAGCTTTGAGTTATTTATTCAACTCCAACTACAAAGAAATAATGAGAGAAAAGTAAAGAGAAGAAATAAAATAGCCAAGAGAAGGAAGAAGGCCTGGGGTTAAAGTAACACAACACTTGAGCCTCTCTGTGTGATGTTAAGAAACTTGTATAGGGAAAGAGCAAGAAACTTGTTATGAAAAGTTCTGTTTGGACACTTAATGAGCTAGGAAAGGGAGTCTTACTGAAATACCTTCAACAAACAATTATTTTCTATTCTTTCAGATTTTAGTCTGTGCTTTTCCTTATGTCTGGCAACATGATTGTAGTTAGTAAGTCTAAGAAAGGCTAACATACGGTTGTATTCGAGAACTTAAATAAAGATTGTAAAAAAAATAAAAGGGAACAACTAAAAAATGCAACTGACCTTCTGACCTGTATTGCAGAGCAAGAAACAGCCTGTTCCGTACCTGGCATGAAAGCAAAGCAAAGTTAGACCAAAATGTTAGACCTGCAACTCATCAATCCATGAGTCCCTCGTGGAGAATCAAGACACCACATTTTGACCCTTGAAGGTTATTTTATCATTAAGTGATGATAAAACCATCCTCAAAAAGGTTGATTTAAATGCAGCCCAAAGCTGAAAAATCTAGTCACATTCCTCTCTCTCCGGCTATTTTTCATATAACACTTTATCAAGTAGCAGATATGGCTGAAAACTAAGTGTGAATTCCTCTTTGGTGGCAGTGTTTACCTACTTCAATTTAAGCTGATTATGAAAGCTACTTTATAAAATAAATATTTCACAATATTAAAGGGGAGATTTCAAGAAACTTTGTCCCTGTCATAAAGAAGAGGGTTTTCTTTAAATATATTCTATTCAAAAACATTTAAAAATGGTGTGTTTCTCATTTGAAGACCACATCACGTATATGTGTACATGTACACATGCATACAGACAGTTTAATAAAAGGAGTACAAAATCCTACAATACACTCTAATTTATTCTGAGAAATTATGAGTTCCCTACCTTTCTAAACCCCCAAAAATTAATAGCTTAAAACAGTATTCAGACAGTCTTCAGTTATATTTGGAGAGAAAAAGAGTAAAGCAATAACACAAATAAGCTAAAAAATCTTACTGTTACCTTTTAGTTTAGTGCCGTTCACTTTTTTTTCAAAAGGTCTCTTGTGTTATAAAAGCATTTATTGTAAAAATACTTTGTAATAATATTACTTAGAACCATGTTTGTTTTACTAAAACACAAGGTCACTAAACATTCAATTTGTGCATAAATATAAAATAAAAAGTGGAGGTCAATTAGCCGCAAGTATAGATGAATGTGTAATTATACCTGTGAAAGTCCCATACTGTGCATGTACCTACATGCTCCATAAAGCACGTGGTTGTAAATGGAACAGTAAGTCATTTAAGCAGAGAGCTTTTTCTCAAATGAGTGTTTGATTACACCAGTTGCCCTATTTAACTGATCAGTTATTTTAAACAGGGGACATGAAGAGGCTGAAAAATAGGAAAAAACAAACGCAATATTCTCCATGCTGAGCTAGACAGAGAAGCAAAACTAAGTACTGCAACTGAAACGAACCTCTTCCATCCAGCAGTGCTGTGCCATTCAAGTCTATGCAATTTAACTCATAGGCTTCTATTCACTTAACTTTAGGTCACAATTTAAATGATACCTGCAACTGTTTTAATCTCTCTTTTGGAAAATTTTAAAATGAAAAACCTCCTGTCACACAGAGGTGTTTTTCTCAGAGTGGCTGTGTTCCAAAATATACCTCACAAGCCACGTAACTTCAACCCCTTTGCTACTTTATATAATAAAGTCAGGACATGGTTTACTTTGTAGGTCAGTACAGTCAAAAAGTAGATCTGCTAACTACAAAAGCATTTGGCAGCGAGCTTGAAAAATAACATAATACTAAATTCAAAACAGAGCAGTGTTTATCTTACAATTTTAATAACAACTTACGTATTTTTTGCTTGCCCATCTTGAAAACACATTTGCCCAACAAGCGCAGCAGACTGGTCACCCAAGCACTGAAAGTGGGAGACATTTTCTTTTAGCAAATGTCAGTACATGAATTATGTGCATGAAAAAGGACTGTGAACAGATATATTTCACTGTAACTTGAATCTATTTGTACCACACAGGCAACTGAAAGTGAGGAAAAACCTATAGAGACAAGTTATACTTTTTATTACTCTTCCTTTTGTAAGAACTAAAAACGAAATGTGTTGTACTACTTATGGTGAACAATTTAGAGAAATAAAATAAAATTTACTATCTTTATGTATGTTGTATTGGAAAAAGATGAGAATCTGCCCAGCATTTCTGGACTACGTATATACAGAACTTCTTTTATATGTATGAAGCAGAGCTTGCTTCCACTTTGTAATGTTACTTCTTTACTTAGAGAACCTAAGTTTCCAACAGCACTACACACATGCATTAAAGCTATCAGCTGTATTTCCACAGCCAGGCCTTAATAATGATGAATCAAGCCAACCAATAATTCATTTTCCAAATTTTACTTCATGTTTAACCTGAAGTAAAAACCACCAACTTAATTCATAGCAGAACTCGCTCATCTTAAAGCTTTTTCCTGTGAAGCTTTGTTCCTGCAGTATCAGGTTTTCATACTAGAATCTAGATTGAAGTAGGACTTACCCCAGAAATTGGTACTCCTGTCAAAGCTCCAGATTTCTGTTTTGCAAAAAGAGAAAAAAAGCTCTGAGTTAGCTTTCCATGACTACAATTGAAGGCAATGAAAAAGAAGCTAAACTTCTAATGCTCAAAGCAAAACAACCATGTAAATAACATGGTTCAGTTCAGGTGTACACTCAAATTTAGCTTAATGCAGCTCATGTCTAAAACACTAAGAAACAGAAAGCAGGGAATTTTAGAGATATACTTTATGTCACCTCAAAAGTTTTTACCATAAATTCTCTTTAAATCATACTATACAGATAATTAAGTTCCGTGTAATCTGTGTGGTAAATGCCAAGTGTAAAATGCGAAAGTGCAAAATGGTAAAGTGACTAGAAAAAATTGTGACTCTGGTGACGCTCTAAGTGAAGACATGTCTGATTTTACAACACAGCATTTTGAGCCTCATGGAGACTTTCTTCCAAATACTACCACAGAGTTTTTCAGTTATATTTCTGCTACAGAATTATAAAGTCATTTATGTTGGAGAAGACCTCTAAGATCATCAAGTCTAACCATTAACACAGCACTGACAACTCCATCATTAGAGCATGTCCCTAAGGGCCACATCAACGTGTCTTTTAAGTACCTCTAGACCAGGTATGGTGACTCCACCATCTCCCTGAACAGCCTTTTCCAATGCTTGACAACCATTGCTGTGAAGGCTCTTATCACTTCTTACTTGGAAGAAGAGACTGACCCCCACCTCACCACAAGCTCCTTTCAAGTAGTTTTAGAGAGCGATAAGGTCTCCTCTGAGTCTGCTTTTCTCCAGACTGAACACCCCCAGCTCCCTCAGCTGCTACTCATAGCACTTGTGTTCCAGGCCCTTCACCAGCTCCATCACCTTTCTCTGGACATGCTCCAGCACCTCAAATGTCTTTCTTGCAGCAAGGGGCCCAAAGCTGAATGTGGGATTTGAGGTGCAGCCTCACCAGTGCTGAGTACAGTGGGATGATCACTCCCCTGGCCTTGCTGCACACACTATTGCTGGCACAAGCCATGATGCCATTGCCCTTCTTATCCACCCCGGCACATGCTGGCTCATGTTCAGGTGCTGTCAACCAGCACCCCCCAGTCCTTTTCCTCTGGGCAGCTTTCCAGCCACTCGTCCCCTAGCCTGTAGCGTTGCCTGGGGTTGTTGTGACCCAAGTGCAGGATCCAGCACTTGACCTTGATGAACCTCACACAGTTGGCCTTGGCCCATCAATCCAGCCTGCCCAGATCCCTCTGCAGAGCCTTCTTACCCTCCAGCAGATCAACACTTCCATCCAACCCAGTGTCATCTGCAAACTTAATGAGGGTATCATTTAATTGTTTAACTATTTCTTGACAATTTCAACTTCTTTCTTTAAATTGTTCCTTTGTGTGATGATGAAAATGCATTTGCAGTAAAGCCATGCAAGTGTATTTCCAATCTGAATATTTTTTTCTTTAATTCCCATTTTAATTAAATGGATTTATGTTAACTGCATTTATAAATTCACTAAAAAACTCTGCATGAATCTGATATTTAACTATAATAGAATTAATATTTTTTTAGACAAAATGGCCTTATTTTCTCATTTATAAAACGATATAGCCAACACCTCTTAACCAGTGGCCGTATTTTTTATTTCACTATAAAAAGAAATATTCAACAGTCTGCAAATTAAGACAAACACATACATCAAGACCACATTTTAGAAATAATTTTGGCATGAACTTTAATTTTAATATTTCAGATTTGGAAATACATGGCAAATTTATTGATCTAGAAAGTGCACTTTTACTAATCCTTAAATCAATGAAAATGCACAGCGTCTGAGCAGAATGGGTAAGATATAGGTGGTGAGCCTAATGGAAGCCTCTACTCACCAGGCTAGGACAGATTTTCTACAGCCAGCAAAAGGAAGAAAAAGAAAAAAAAATGGAAGGAAAAGGGAAGAGAAACAGAAGTTCACATTTAAAGTGATGAGCAATTCTGTTGTAGTGGTCAGGTAGTATCTTTTTCCATTTACCTCAATCATTCAGCTTAATACAATTCACTCCCATCTGACCTTCACATAAATAAGTCAGCAATGACTTCTAGTGGCACTTCCATTAACACATTAGCAAAAATATTTACATTTCAGGGAAGTTAGAGTTATACTTGAAATAAAAAGCTCATAACTTGTCTTAATTATAAAATGTCTCTATGTTCTTAATTAAAAATAGCACAGTCTACCAGGAAAAAGAATGCAAAATCAAACATACAGTTTATCCAGTTTTGAAGCTAATAAATTAGATGCCACTATATCAGAAGAGTTGGTGCTGTATCAAAGTAAACAAATTTTCAACTTCATATAATATTATACAACAGTAGATAACAACACACTAATCAGAAATCAAACAATATGGGTCTAGAAAAAGTCATTAGTCTTAATCTATAGAAATTCTGTCAAATCCATATTGATACAGTTGTATTTTTACAAGATTAACTTCATACAAATACTAGAAAACATACCATCAGGCCATATATCTCAGAGGAGCTTCGTACTTTTGGAAGTATTTCCATAGGAATCTCAAAGAACCTGAACACAATACAAAATAATGTATATATATGGTCAGTGCTAAATCAGAAAACATCTTACAATTTTTTTCTTAAATAAGTTTAAGCTTAAGAAATAAAAAAACCCCAAACCTATAAAAGGAACTTTGATTTCTAGGGTTTAATCCATAGTTATGTGTTTTTCCACTTGTTACAGTACATTACATTGATTTTTGGAGTAAACCAGCATATATTTCAATATTTTGAGGACATATGCAACTCTTTCATGTGGGAAGTCATTCCTCTTCTAACAATATCTTTATAATACAGTTGGTAATAAATATATATTTAAAATAGAGACATTATCATTGTAACTGCCTCACAAATTTGATTAAGTAATAAACTATTAAATGTCACTGTTTACATGAACCAGGCCTCCACCTACAGACAGATTCTGCTACTTTTAGTTAATCCAGACCATTGTAAACTGGACATCTGGAGAACAACAAATCTTAGTCACTAATGTCAACAGTAAATAAAAAAGTAACTGCTGATCTTAGTCTGTATAAGAGATTCTTACTATTAAATGAGTTAGAAAGTGTCTAACTAACAGTAATACTGAAAAAATGAGCTTACTGGCAGAGCTCAGGATCCCACTCCAAGGAATGAATGTTGAACAACATCGTTCTACTGGCATTGGTTACATCTGTACAGTGAATTCCTCCATTCTTCCCACCTGTCAAACTCTGAACAAAAAAATAACAGTATTTGTCAAGGAAAGATATAGGCTTCCTTCAACGAATTACAAAAAAAATGCTAAGTCACAAAGCTTTTAGCTTGGGACTGGGAACTCTGATATTTCTGCAACAACTAAAGAGGCAGACCTAATACAACTTCCTAGAGCCCAAGATTCTTCTGGAAGTGTGAGTAAAATTTTACAGCAACCTACATAATGGCAAACTACATACAAGAATCTATAAAAAAATATAGTGATACAGGGACAGTAAAAGTTCATCTTGCAAGGAACTTTAATGGAATTTCTTTAGTGGGTTGTATTAACATAATTGTGTGATCCCAGTGTGTCCCTGTACTCTATCACAGTGCTGTATCACAATACTTTGCATGGGAATTTGCGTGACATAGAACTTAGTTTTACAAAGAGTGATAATAAATTCACAAATACATACCCATATAAGCCATGAATCAATAGTACCAAACATAGCTCTTCCATCATCAACCGCTTTCTTAATCTCTTCCACATTATCCAAAAGCCATCGAAGTTTCACTGCACTAAAATAAGTGCTAAGTGGAAGGCCAGTCTTAAACTGTAAAGTTAAAAAAAAAATCCATTTTAATGCCATGAAAGTATCTTTTCCATAAATACTGTAGTTGTATTTAAAAATGGTGGCAGTAAGTGAAAAAGCAAAGATGCAAAACTCAAGAGAAATTACACGAACTTGTTATTTAATTAAGCATACAACAGCAAAAGCAAATAACCAGTGCATTAATGGACAAAGATCAAAGCTGATCTAAATGCAGTTCAAAGATCATTTACGTGGAAAAAGTTGTTTGCAGAAGTCCTGTCTTATCTAGGACATCTCCGTATGACTTGACAACAAGTAACAACAACAAAATGAGCAAGACATGGGAAAGATGAAATTTGTATTCTACTAGAATTTCAAAATGAAGAAAAGTTATATGTTTTTTGACACCCATTTCCTGCTTACAAGAAACTTAGAATATAAAAAATGCATAATTTTTATACAATCAGTCAAGGACAATATTAATCAAAGAATTGTGACACCTTTTAGCAAGCATTTTTTCCAAGTTGTTATATATACTCATATATATAAAAATGAATTTGCTCTTTGTGAACTATCTTTCCAGTTATCAGATTGGCTGCAATAGATTTCAATATTAAGGCATAAGATGAGAATAGGTAATTAATTTCACATCAATAAACTATTTCCCAAACAGTTTTTTTCTACATGATCTTAATTTTTCTGTGTGATGTTTACTTATCATTGGCTGGATAGCACATGATTGAGTCTCACTATTACTCATTTAACTTCTCTAGTGAAATGTGTACGAAGTGTTAATCACTTATTTTTAGGAAATGAAACATTTTCTAGTCTGAGATCAGTGTATTACGCACATTTTTTTATTACTTGGCAAGTCAGGAGGGATTAGAAGCTACAACTGACTTACTTTGTTTTGGAGAATTTTAAATATATGTATCCAAAACATCATATACTGTAGCAGTTAAATGTTCTGGAATATCTCTTACCTTAGAGAAGGCTTTGTTTTTTCCTGGAATTCTGTTAAGAAGACGTTCAACCGTTGACTGGGTTCTCAGGTCAAGCCACACTAAAAACATGAATAAAATTAACTGATCAACAGATTTAATACACAAAAAGTGACATATACAGGTTACTTCTACAGAATTACAACTCTTGCCAGTAAATTTCTGTCTATTTTTATCTTTTCATGTAGTTGAAAGAATATTGTATTGCCAGTGTATTTTAAATGCATTGTTGTAAAAATTAAAAATGGTTAGGTAAACTCATTTGATTTAGAAGAACAAATTATTTGAGAAATCAAACAGAATTTTCTACATAATAGGATATATACTTGATCAGAGTATAAGCAAATGACTAACACTACTTTGCAGCAGATGACTGTGACTAAACTAAGAGGTTAAAAAACAAATAGCAGGTTGATTATTTACTATTCCTTCATAAACTTTGAACTAAAGGACCATGTCAGTTATTAAGGTATAGCTGGGCTTAAGATAAAGCTGTTAACTACACATATTTGAATATAGAAGAGTCCTGTTTTTTCAGTGATACCATTCTAAACTGTATCTGTCACTTGACACGGCCTAAAAGAGCAATTCTAGACAATTACTATTTTTCAGCTGGCAAAATCTGATCAATAGGATTCTTTAAACCCACTTAACACGATTTTCCTTTATAGTTAAATCAACAGCATTCTGAAAATTCTGAAGGAAGTGATTATGCACAAGTCAGAACTTCATTACATGCAAGGAACCAAGGAGCCCCTCAGGAACACTGGGGGCTTTTTGAAAACCCATAAAGATATTTATTAAGTTAGAATTTTCATGGAATAGGGTTTTTTTAACTGCACTGGTATGTATACAAACACACAGCTTATGACACAGATATCAAAAAATCAAAGAAATTAGTAGGCTAGGCCATAACGAGATCTGTACAGGAAACTGGGAAAGTATTTTTTCCACAACATGCTTGTATTATGATATTACATATTCAGAAAGGATAGTAGTTACCAATAGCATTATACAGAGGTTCTCCAGTTGTCTTGTCCCAAACCACTGTCGTTTCTCTCTGATTAGTGACTCCAATGGCTTCAGGACAAAATAGAAAGAAGTATCCTTTTCAGAAGGTTTGATTTCCTCTTTTGGGGGGAGGGGGGTGAGGGGCAGAAAGGAGAGGTGGAGAGGAGAGAGGGACAGGTAAGGAAAAGAGGAAAGTAAATGGGAAACAAAAAGCTTCCAACTTCTTTATGTTATAATCTAGAAGTGTTACTTCTAAAAACTCATCTTTCAACTTTTACTGCTTGACCTATATGCTCTAAATCTCTCTCTTTTTGGTCACAAACTGAGATAGCAACAACACTGACAGCAAAACTAGCTTTTCCCAATAAGTACTAAATTAAATTTCAGAATTTCTTCATTTATCACTTGTCTTTGATTTTACAATATTAGGTTAAATCTGCATTGCTAATATACACAAGGTACTTATTTTCTCCTTATTCCTCCCAAAAAACCTTCTTTTAACTCCAATTTAACATTTTATTTGAGGCTGCACATGCTGCCACCTTTCTATTTATTAACTTAAAAACTAGAGAATCTGAATTGCTCAACCACGAGTATGTTAAAGGCCTCAGTTACCCCTAAGTACCTTTTATGTTAGAGATGTTTATGTTCAGTTGTTTCAGTTTTTCACAGGTCTTCTCCACACATTCAAAGACAGAGTTTAATATTTCCTTTGGATCTTGTTCCACCCATCTTTAACAAACAGTAAACACCAGTTAGCAAAAAAATTACATTAAAAAAAAGAAATTCTAATCTGAAAAATAAGCTGAACATTTTGATACAATTATAACTACAAAACATGTTTTACGTATCTAGGAAAAGTATAAGGAATTTCAAACCCTTTTTAAACTGTAAGCTGCATTTTCACAAAAATGCATCTGCAGAAAGCAAAGAATTTTGTTTTGTTTTATTCCACATGGGGGACATTGGCAGCAAATGGTAGGTCAGTTAGGAACAAATAAACCAAAAAAAAACTCATTCAGAAAACAAACTAAGATATTTCCATGGATCGAGCTGAAGACTATGACTAAATTGTAAAAACGACCCCCTTAAATGAGATGCTAAGTCTCATTTAAATTTTAGTTTTAAACTTTGAAGTTTAGACATTAAATACAGTAACGAGTGATCAGAGCAAAACACTAAGTATTTTTATTTTTTGTAACTCAAGGCATATACTGAACACCCAGTGTGAGTTATTTTATGCCATTTTTCCTACAATACAGTCTTCTATGGTTGATACTATGCTCTTAATAATTATTAATCAACTTGAGGTTTGATCACTCATAGATAAAAATACATAAGCTCTACACAAATAAAAAACCAAAAAAAATTCATACCCTTCTCTAGGGAATTTTTGACTTATTTCGACTTGATGGTGACTCAAGAGCTCTGCTGTTTTTGCATTAAAAACCTGCAAATAAATTGCACAACAGAATTTTCTGTGAACACAGAAGTTTAAACAATCAATTAACATTTATTCTTTTGAACAAATACAGTGCTGTGATAATGGATAGTAATTGTCTATCAGCAACTCCGCTATCTATATAACCTAGGTTCAGATATATGCATTTTTGTAATTAAGATAGGCAAAGAGTATTTTGGTAAACTTTGCTGTCAGTCTGTCAATCATAACTGGTTTTTTTCCTGATGGATTGGGAAAGAATCACATTGTGGTGGTTGTAGATGCATTTTAGAATATCTCCCAGTAAAATACCCCTTGGTGTTGGCAATAACATTTCTTTAGTTGCTGTTGTGATAGTGTAATGCCAGAGCTATGTGTTTTCTTGGGTTAGCTCACTTTTAAGAAGAGCGAGAATCTGTGAGAAATCACAGAAGGGACCAAGCTGTGAAGAGAGAAAAAGCACCCAGGCAGAACCCAGTTTACCTCAAAAAAATCTACAAGTACGGAGCTCATGAACAACCTGATAAGAAAAGAATGCCACTGCAGCAACAGAATACATTAAAAAAGAGAAGAACATGCAGAAAAGTAGCTTAAATTTGGATATACTACAACAAAAACCAGCAGAGTGGAGAATCATGAGGACTATTTTAACAGGTGTTCTTAAGGAATCATAAGTTAGAGGTTCTGCCTTGCAGTAGGTCAGGTGGAATGCTCAACAATCTTCATTAACCATCAGCAGCCTGTTTCCAAAAGGAATCTCTGCTGTGGCCAAGTTAAGATGACACCTGGTAAAACATCCATCTCAACTGTACAATGAGTAACCCAGAGTAACTGAGTGGGCAATGATGATATTCCTGTGTAAAGGGCTCTTTCTCACAAGCATCATGCAGAATCTTTTGCTTGAAGAATGTTCAGGGACCTGGAAAGTAAAATCTAACAACAGGTTCAGGTGAACTGCAGAACATGTCAGAAGGACATCATATTAATTTTTATGACAAGCAGAGGTGAACCAGATTTAGAAACCACTCACATGCTAAAGAAACAAATTTCAGTTATACCCATCTGCCCTCCAGGATACAACTTAATCTTTTTTAGACTTCCTTGTTAATGCTCTCTTCTCATTCCACAAATTTTAGGAATTTCTCTTAAAGCTTTTAATCCATAAGCTCTTGATTACATTTAGACAGTACACTTTACCCTGAAACTATTAGAACAATTCTGACAAAAAGGAGATGAAGTTCTGATTCTCCAGTTTCTTTGGAACATTGAAGTGTATCTTCAGAGTAAAACTTTGAAGTTTAGAAACATTCTACTTATACAGTAGAATCACTGAAAAATTCAGGGTGAAAGGGACCTCAAGAGATCTCTAGTACAACCTCCTGCTCAAAGTAGGATCAGCTATGAGATTAGACCAGGTTGCTCAAGGGCTTTTTTCGTAGGTAAGTCTTGAAAACCTCCAATAATGAAAACAGCACAACCTCTGGAAAACACTGAAAGCTAATTTTCACTCTCCACTGCTGAGAAGGGAAGTCTTAAAAAGGTATGTGATTGTTCTTTTCTCCTAGCAGTTGGAAAGATTACGTAGAGAGAGTACCACCATATTCTTTTTGCTATATTTACTTATCTGTGTTTCATGTACCAGTTCAGCCTTGACATGAAGGTATGCAAAAAAAAGGTCCCTTTCAACCCAAATCATTCTATGATTCTATGATTCTACACTGATAAATAGAATTCTGAGGCGTGAAAAGATGCCAAATATGAAAGAGTCATTAAATTTAAACATAAAAGATGATAAATAAAGTAGAGAATAAATATAGCAAATGGGACCTCACAGCCTTCCTTGCCCACTCCCTCCAAAACCTCCCAATTGTTGTAAAAAAAAATTCTCCTATATAATCCCTGTTTTTCTTCAACTGGTGAGATAGGGAAATAAGTGACAGTAAGTATGATATTGTGTGCAACTTTGGTCACCACAATATAAGAAAGATATTAAGCTGTTAGAGAGTGTCCAAAGAAAGGCAACAAAGATGGTGAAGGGCCTTGAGGGGAAGCCGTACCAGAAGCAGATGAGGTGACTTGGTCTGTTCAGCCCGGAGAAGAGAAGACTGAGGGGAGACCACATTGCAGTTACAACTTCCTCGTGAGGGGAAGAGGAGGGGCAGGCATTGACCTCTTCTCTGTGGTGACCAGTGAGAGGACCTGAAGTTGTGTCAGGGGAGGTTTAGGTTGGATATTAGAAAAAGGTTCTTCACCCAGAGGGTTGTTAGATGCTGGAACAGGCTTCCCAGGGAAGTGGTCACAGCATCAAGCCTGACAGAGTTCAAGAAGCATCTGGATAATACTCTCAGGCATATAGTGTGACTCTTGGGGATGGTCCTGTGCAGGGTTAAGAGTTGGACTCGATGATCCTTGTCCCTTCCAACTCAGTATATTCTGTGACTCTGTGAATAATTCAGATAAGGTCAATATATTCCTCTTGGAACAGGTTTAAAGTATATTTCTGTAATTTGTTGGGAGCAGAGGCTTTCATTCCTTTCATATTGATTAAGAACTGGTTCAAGTTTATGATACCGACCTCTTGCATTTTGTAGAATGGGGGAAACAGTCAAAGTCAGTTTTGTCCTTATTTTATCAGCAGCAGTCATGAAAGAATTGTCTATGCTATTTGGACACGTAGAGCTATCTTGAACAGAGATGAAAGTGAAAGTCACCAGATATGTACTAAATTATCTGGTGAGAGAATAAAGAAGGCATAAATAACACTCATTCTCCACTCCCAACAAAGAATTAGAGCTTGAGCCTTGAGTCTCAAGACTGGAGAGAAGAAAGACCTACTTAGCCATGCTGTATGTGAGCAAGCAGACAAGTACAAGGGCTGAGCACTTAATTCAAGCTCTTTATAGGATCTTTAATATAATACATCGCATGAAGGGGTGCAGTTACTCATATTACATATTATTACATATTACATTCAGTTTTTATTATCTTAGTGGAAAAAAATTATTATCAATCCATTATAACAATTTTCAAAGAATGAAAAGAAATACGAGGCTCACAGAAGTGATGCAAGAAGCTGCACACCTGAAAAGACAATATAGAAAACAGATTTTAGAAGTAACTTTCCATGGCTCTCAACTTTTGTAACCTAACTCTGCCTACAGAAAAGCTATTTTTGTTAGTCTTTGCTGTATCCTCATGAGTTTCTGTTAAGCTGAAACAGCCATGGCTTTGCAGGCAAACAAGCTCAGAACTGGAGTTCTGCAATTGCATTGAAATCAACCCAGTTGAGGTAAGGATGATAGACAAACAATAATTCTCTCTTTAGCATTTAACCAGGAATGCAGATAGTCAGAATTTATGAATAAGTACAGTTTAATGAGTCTCCGAGAAATCATCTTTCTTGGAAGACTCCTGATGAACAGACCTCCCTTGCTCATGATTATGGGATTAAAGCACAAAACTGCACTGCATTTTAAGTGATAGGAGCTAGAGAAAAAAATGTATTTGCAATATTTTTAACCCTTCTTGGCTAGCTATGCAATCAAGTTTTGCTTTTTCCCAAAAGGTCATGTTACTTCAGTAGAGAGGTGAAATGAATTCCCCTCTGAAAGGTAAGCTCTGTAGGTACTAATCTCTTCCTTACCTAAAATCAGTTTTTGTTTATTGAAAAGAATGCTTGCAGTGTGATATATCTTTATTTGAATGCTTCTTCTGGAGATGAAACAAAGGAAGAAAGAAATATTTCATAAGGGTGAGAAAAAAATTTTCTATGTCTGCCTGACAAACCTAGTACTGTACAGGTACTTCACTGTATATTTCAATTCTTGCTGTTCCTGGATAAAATGTCAGAAAGACTTTATCCAGCAAATACTTTTCAAGAGATCAAACAGTTGTTCAGCTCACCATTAGCTATTGAGCCTTAGACTTTTGCAAAAAAGTTATAGTGGATTTTTATATGATTCATGAATAATGTAAAATGGAACATGAGAAATGCAAGTATTTGATGAAAATATTTGACAAAACATCTCAGCCAGAATTTAGTTTTCTGTGTACACTTGTTTAGCCTACTCAATTTATTTTCCTGCTTTGTATCTTTAAGAAAATGAGCCTTAAATAATTCCACTGGTACTTGAACCACCGAGCTCTCTCTGGTAACTCTGAATCTGTTATCCAGGTTCAACTGAACTTAACAGAAAAGTTGCAAGCTCAAAAATAGTTACATAGTTAATTTTGCAAAAGTAGCTTATCAAAGTAGAGATACAAAATAGGGTTCCTGAAGGATAAAGCTACAGCATAAACTAAAACTGCATGTGTGTTTTGCATGAGAAGCAAAGATAAATAAGGAGTGACAGTAACAGAAATGCACCTGAGTTCTGGTGCTTAATCACTTGTGCTCACACAGACTCCTCATTCACTGACAGACTGAAAACATGTGCCCCTACACAGAATAATTTGTTCTGAAACTAATCTCTGGAGGTCATCTAGCTCAACTCACTGTTCACTAAATTTAAGACCATGTTGTTCTGGGCCTTTTCTCATGAGGTGTTGAGTATCTGCAAGGCTGGAAATTCCACAGACTTTCTGGGTCCTTATAGTGAAACATTTCTTCTTTCCATCTATTTGAAACTTTACTTGCTACAACTTGTGTTCATCGTGTGTTGTCTTTTTCTATGCATGTCTGAGAAAAGGCTGGTTCTGTGTTCTCTACAAACTATGATTGGAGAGGTGCAGACAACTGGTTGCCTCCATCTGAGAGGGCATTTGAACCCATCCCCACAGCTGTTGATGAAAATACTGTGGGGTATCAGCCCTCACTGCTGACTGCTGTGGAACGCCACTGGTAAATCTGCCACCAGTAATTGTAAATTTAGACTGAACTGCTGACACTACTCTTTGGCCTCATAGGACCAGTCAGTTTTTCACCCAGAACTCTTTAACCTGGTCGAAGTCATCTGTCTTCCACTTTAAAAAACTACATAGGCAAAGTAAACAACAACTTGATTTTGGCTTGTGACTTGGCGGAGACAAAAATTGTCGGAAGCACTATAGAAAAAAGAAAATGTAGAGAGATCATTGAGAAAGGCCAGCAAAACAACTAATGGTAAAAGATCAAGAGGCAATAAGAGAGCCAAGGAAACAACTCAGGCACATACAACACTACATTATATTTTGGCTTAAAATATTTCAGAGCGAAGTCTCTCTTCTAACTGTAGCAGTCCCTTTCCAGCACAGAATTCTCCAGATACACTTGTTATCTGCATGACCAATGTGGCTTGTAGCAGATCCTTGCACACTTTGCCCTCTTCTTTCCCTCTCCTCCATGTTCTGATTTAACTCAGTGATCACATATCTTATTTGCTCTAATCCACGTAACTTCATTATCACAATAGTATGATCACACTGCCAAGTTTAAGACAATGTTGTATTTTGACATGAGTTGAGAGAAACTGAGAAAGATACAAGAATTGAAGAGTGACAGACACACTACACTTTTTGAAAAAAATTAGGGAGCACCTGATTCCTCAAACAGAGGAAACATATCTCATGCAGACAGGCAAAATGCCCCCTGACTGCATACAAGCCATCAATGAATGTGTCTAGTGTAAGAAATTCCTTGTAAGAGGAACTTGTAAAAAGCACGTGCATATAAATTTAAAGTTTGCAGTGTCTCTTTTAGTTCTACTCGTGTTATCCTTTCAGGACAAGAAAAAATTAACTTGGCGTATATGTAAGAGTAGATAGAATTTATCTTCATGTGTTACAGGGAACTTCTTTAGACTTGTTCCCAAAAAGGACTCCTGACTGGCATTCAGGACAGCCTACTGGTGTCATTTGTCAGTTTGGAGTTTCTCTCCACCCCCAGATCTGTGTTTTGTCATTTGACAATCCCATGAAGGTCGTGATATTGAGTAACAACGGTAACACAGGTCAAGAAGATATTCTAGTCTCCTGCTTCATGAAATAACATTTCACCAAAAAAAAAAGAAGAAAAAAAAAAAAGAAAAAAAAAGAAAGCAAACCAAAACATTCAACTTCCCAATTCAATACTGTGCATATCTGACAACATTTTATATCTAGTCATTATCTCTATCCCTTTCATGGAGGAATTTATCAGTGGGATTCAAGTAAGTCAAATTACCATGACTTACTGACTAAGGGACAGGGCATTTGTAGAGATTTGCAAGCAGGAAGTTTATACCATACCTTTCATATATAATAGCATTAGTTACAGTCTATTGCATAATATACAAATAACTAGATCCTTCAAGGCTTATATATACGATTAATATATTACTTGTTCCATCCTTAAACAAACTTCTCTTCCTCCAGTGTTTAAACAAGTCGGTGTTTCACAAAGGTGTGCAGGTTCAGCCACCTGAATACCTACAGTGCACAGGATGCACTGACACGAGGGCTGGAACCGCAGCAGTCACTCAGCAGGCCCGGGTAGGTTTTAGAGGGGAGCACAGCGGAGTCATCGCATTGTTTGAACAGCAGCTAATCACAGTCCCTGAACTCGCACGGATCTACCTCTCTAATGCCGGAGGACCACGTCCGTTTGATTCCGTTCAGGGCGAGACACTCGACCCGCAGATTTAAAAGGGCAGAGATTTAAAGCGCAGCCTGCTCGGAGCAGCGGGATTTCGCGGTCCCCTGGAGCAGCAGAG
>NW_021940813.1:7579462-7677238 GCF_001715985.3 Manacus vitellinus
TGCGTTGCGCAGAAATATTCATTGACTTAATAAAATGGAATCTCGGTCTCCCTACCTTGCGTACCTGCTGGTAACTCGCGCTTCAGGAAAAACCCCTGGTGTTGCAAGACCCGTGATGGAATTGCAAAAACCAACAACGTTGACTGGAGCAATCAGAAAGTTGCCAGTGACACAGTGCCAGCAAATCAGCCCCCACAGACAGCATTAAACTGATTTGCCTGCGCTGTGACTTCCCCATTACTGGTCTGTGTCCAAACTCAGGGTGTTTTGCCACTGTTACTCCCTGATAAGCAAAATCTGGTTGCTGCCACTTGGGAATGCTCTGCGTGACATCTTACCCGGCTCTTCCGAAGTTTCCTTGTTTTGTTTGTTAGTGCTTCAGCTGGCACTTAAAAGCCTTGGCAGGGATGTGAACAGCACTAACCACTAATGTGTAATAGCAGGGGATTTCATTGCAGCCCATAATTACAAAATCTAAAATGAGACAAGTACAGTTTAGTGGTAAAATGAACATTTTCAAGACTGAGAGTAATGAAACACTAGAACCACTTATCAAATATTATGAAGAATTCTCTATTATTCTTAAATTTTATAGCCAAGACTGGCTACAGTTTAGAGATAAATTTGCTCAGGAGTGTGCTGCAAACCTTAGAGAAGGATTCACAGCAGTTTGTACTAGAAGATTATAGTGATCCCGCCTGGCTTTATCAGATATCCCCCCTCAACCTCCCTCACTTCTCATGGTGTATGCTACATGGAACTTCTACTCTAATGCCACTGGCAATAGCTGCAGGTCGCTAGGAAAGCACATGCAAGGCTACAGGATCTCCATGTAGATTAGCAGTTCAAGGAATGAATCCCGGAATCTGAGTTAAATCTGAATTAATCAGTATAATTCCTAGGAAAAGTGTAGGGTTCGTGTTTTTTCTTTTGTATCTTTTAAAAACTGCAATATTGTGTTCTGAGTGTATTTTAACTCAAGATAAGATGTGATTATTTCCAACAAAGGTTGAAATCTCTCAGGATCCAGAAAGGGAGGAAGGAATGTGACTGATATTTATGCAAAACCTGAAATACTACTGCACCTACGTACAGTTTATAAGGATTACTGAGTTACAGAGATTTTCTAGGAGGTGCAGATCTACCATTTCCTTAGGTGTTCTTTAACAATGCCTGTGTGTGTCTAAGAAGGAACAGAAGGGGTGGCAGCAATAACCTATGATATTTCTTTACCTGCCGTAGACATGCAAGTAAATCAGACTCAAGGGGGAAATAATTTAATCTGACACTAGAAAATACAGAGTCAGGGAGAATAGCTTATTCTTCCTAGGTCATTCAACAAGTATGCTCTCTCTTCTTTTACATTCCTTATCAGCATTTGAATAGACCATTTTTTATTGTACAATACATGAGCGTTCCTATTTGCAGAGTACAGATACTGGGCACTGTCCTAGGGAAGCTGCCTGCAGGGGAAGGAAGGGTGGAGCTGTGGCTGTACCTTTACAGTAAGAGGTGTGAGGCCACACTTGACTGAGACAGTTTTAGAGGAATTAGCTTCCTTTAAAGGAAGGAGCGTGGATAATCTGTGTGGACTAATTTCTTCTGCTTCTGACTCAGATTTCACTGAGGCAAGTCTACACAATACATCTTAAGTTGTTAACTGTTCTATTCTCCTGCTGAAGAACATATGAAATGGGGGGGGGGCGGGGAGGAAAATAAAGCTTAAGTGCTAGTTGGGAGCCTTGTATATATTATTCATGACAGTGAAGGAGTGATTCTGGAAGTTAGATATACCTGCTATAACAATTTCCAACCTGGTAGAAATAATGAAGTCTCCTATTGATTTTGGAGAACTTAATTATGAGAAAGTTGAATTCATTTCCCCAAAATGTTACATTTATGAAGAGGTTACTTGTTTTCAACTGCCTATGCAATGCAGATTCCTGCAAATGGTACTCTTGTTGCACATACAGCTTTTTGACCTCTTGTTCTCTAAACTGAACTCAAATGGAAGGTTTTTCCACCTCTTAATACAGCCCCATGGGTTTGGGTTTTTTTAATATTTATAAGGTAGTGAACACACTTGCAGTGTGTTCATAAATACTTGCAGTGCATTTTTATTTTCCAAAGAACTGGTTTCAATAGCACATAAACGCAGTTGTTTACTTTAGGTTTGGGTTTTTTAGTTTCAGTTTGATTTTCTTCTGTAATCTGAGCAGAATGAAGGGAAGTTGGCAATTACATTCTGCTCTTTCTGGCTGATTCTTCTTTATTGACCTCAGGTTAAGGACAGAGTGTGACTGTGTCAGGCTACTCCAAGCATGTGATACAGTGTGAATTAAGGAGTGGATGCCAGAAGTCCATGTCTTTCCCCTTCTGCCTCGTAGTGACAGAGGGGACTCAGCCGTAAAATCCTGCTCTTCCTTACAGATGTCTGATCTTTGTGTTCCCTCAGGAAGAGTGGAAGGCCTGGAACAGGTGTAGTTGTAAAGTGTACATGGTGTCACGGTAACGAGTCACGCTGTCACGTGCACCCTTTTGCCTACTGGGAAGTTGGATGGTATGTGTGAGGGTGAATATCCCAGCAATGTGGGGAAACTCCATCTCTCTGGCTCAGTATCAACTGACCTTGGCTGCCAGTGCCCTCACATTTCTATAGATTGTCTGCAGCACTGTATGGAGGGAACTTTTTCGTACATCCAGAGGAGGGTGGGGTGATTCGAGTGAACAATTCTACATTCTGTCTCCTACGTTTGTTTTGGAAGATGTCCACAGGCAGTACTCTGTTACCATTTGGCAAGAATGGTTTTATTGTGAGCCATGACTGCAGTGATGCAATGAATGCCTCGCAGGATGTGTTTTACTTCTGACCTGATATTAGACAATAGTTTTCCCTGAATGACACTTTATATTTAGAATCACTCTCACACTGTTTGAACCCTGAGACAGTTGCTGTCTTTCTGGTGGACAAAAATAAAATTTAGATAAAATAAATTCACGGTTTGAAGACGACTACTACTAAGTGCTTTGAAAAGTAGTTATTAAGCCAGTAAGTCTTTATGTGAGTCATAAAATCACAGAATGGCTAGGGTTGGAAGGGACATCAAAGATCATCTCATTCCAATTTCCCTTCCATGGGCAAGGAACACCTTTCACTAGACCAGGTTTCTCAAAGCCCTATTATTCAAATCAACATGAGGAAATCAGGAAAAAAAAACCACACAAGAATTTTGTATAGATAAAAGTAAATGTTCCTGGGAATTAAAATGAATAATTCAGAGAAATATAAATATTCATTAGTGGTATAGTAGGTACTCTGTGTTTCAAAATCCTTAACTGTGAGACACTTGGTCATCTACCTTCCATAAAAAATTATGACAACTTACTGCAAAATTTACACCTGAAACTTTACTCTTCAGTGAAGAAGCATTTGGCCAAAGCTCTCAGGCACATGATGCGATTCTTGGGATGTCCTGTGCAGGGCCAGGAGTTGGACTTAATGATCCTGATGAATCCCTCCAACTCAACATAATCTATGATTCTACGATTGAAGGGACAGTTAGTTTTCTGCAGGTTCCATAACAGCTGTATTTTACCAGCTTTTTTTTTTGTTTGTTTTTTACTTATTTTTGTCAAATGAGTTAACCTAATTCATGTTACATAAACTGATGATAGGGCTAGTTCTCATAGCTCATTCTATTCTTTACTTTAACCTTCAAGTTAGCGGAAGCAATGCAACTGCTGCTCATACAGAGCATGTTTTCGTGCATCTTTTTTTTTTGCACTGAATGGTGGATATTTCAAAAAATAAGCTTAAGTGAAATTGCTATGTGTGATAGTAGGATTAGAAAAAAATGTGAATTGCTCTAAATCCTGATATTTGACACTTTTACCTCTAAATCCTAGCGCAGGATTGGAAATTTAGTGATATACACTCTAGGCTGGTTTTCATATGTGGTGCAGATATTAAAACCAAGATACAGCAGTGGAATTGTATGAAAACCATGGGACTGTTGCTAAACTGAGTTAAAAAAATTCTGTTAATCATGCAGTAACCTGTGGTCTTACATCATGCAGAAGAACCAAAACAAAGCAGGAGAAAACAAAGCTTTAAGTGACAGGTGCCATATGTCCATAGAGAATACATAAGGATAGTGTGTATTAAAACATACCATCAAATATGTATGCTATATGTAGAAATATCTTTTAGTATATTAAGGAAAATACATATTTAGTAAAGAAAATATTTCCCATCTTTTCAGTTTTCTGTTTCAGTTTGGTTATTGCATGCTGAATTGCTGTGCAATATCCTCAGAAAGGGCATTGAGAATTTAGTACTGATTAAATTTAGTACTGATTATTATATAGTGCTCTAGTCATCTACTCTAGGTAATTAGTTGCCCCCAGGATCCATACTTTGCCTATGAACTTCAAAAGTTTTTGATGTATTACCTCTACAAAACCTTTTGTGAAAGTGTAATTCCTCTGGCATTTTTTTTCAGATATGGAGAAAGGCTCAGAGCAGTTGAATTACAGGTCAGTGGTCACGTAGCAAGTCCTTAGGAGAGCAGAGGTAAAGTACAACTTTCTCTCGGGTCCAAAGGCACTGCTTTCCCTGGCCACTGCCTTCCTCAGGAATCAGTAACTGCATTCCTGTTGCCCTCAGAGAGCACAGGACTAAATAAAGTGATAACGACTGACAGAGGCAGGATTCCACAGGGTAAGCTGATCTAGCCACCCATAGGTCCTAAAAGATGATGTTTTTACCACTACCATCCCGATGCTGGCCATGCAGAGTTTCTGCTTATTGTGCAATGGGTCTGGTTTTTATTGGATCCTTTCCTGAGTCGTCTGAGCTCATTAATATGGCAGAAAACATACCCAGACAAAATAAAAGTGGATTGTTCTCTGCCAAGAAGCTGAATTGACTCACTTGCTGTAATGAGAGCCAGAGCTGGTGCAAAAGCAGAGCTTTCCACAGCAAAGAGCATGGGAAAGGTTAAGAATAAGTAAGAGATGATGTGGAGAAGACTACGGACAGCACGAAACGTTTACCAGCTGCAACCTCTTAGATTGCCTCAGTTGCTCAGAGACCTTCACCCTCCCTGTCATCAAATGAAATGTTAGCTGTCCATTGGGAAATTCTGGAGATGCTAATGGACATTATTATCATGAAGACTGGACTATACTGTCTCCTTTTGAGAATAACTTAGAGATATTGCTATGTGTAACTTTAGAATATTTTCAGTTTTAGATCACAAAACTAGTGTATCTCTCATAAAACTGATCGGAGAGCTCAGCTACACTGAGGTCTTCTGGAGATTTTTTATGCTCTGGTTATATTGTAAGGTAAAATGATGTTAGTTACCAGCAGCTGGAGTTTCTTGGGACTAGTAGATAATGTACAAAGAGCATTTGAGAGAGAGCTGTGTTTGCTCAGCCCTAGGAAGAGAAAGCCTAGGGGACATCTTACTGCTGTCTATAACTTTACCTTGTGGGAAAGTATGGAGGAAATGGATGGATCCAATCTCTTGAATTTGCACGGTGACATGACAGGAGTGAAGACACAAGTATTCTGTTTAGATGGAAGGGATGGCTAGAAATAAGGAACTTTTTTTTAACTATTTTTTTCCCCTCCCAGTCAGAGTTATCAAAGAGTGGAGCAGATGCCCAGAGAGGCTGTAAAATCTCCATCCTTCAGGTACTCAAAATGCAACTGGACAAGGTCTGACCAACCTGTTCTAGCTGTGTCTGTTTGGACAGCAGGTAGGACCAGCTGGCCTCCAGGGGTTCCTTCAAGCCTACGTGATTCTGTGGGTCTGTGACTTTTCTCGAGGGTAAGTGCAACAAGCACTCGGTCTGAAGTACGTGTAGCCATGCTCCAGCTTTACTCCTTTCAACTCCATGACAAGTCTGTAGATTAACATCAGCTGCATTCTTTCAGTTCCTCTGCATTTGTAATCTAAAGAGACAAAGGGAGCACACAGACAGTGTACTAGTGTACTTAATATTTCTCAAGAAGTGTAAGCTGCAGCTAAAAAACTCTTGCCTTCCTTCAGAGGGACTGCTTGCCAGTTTGTATGTGGCGTGTCTCCAAGAAGAATCTGAAACAATAAAAGTGCTTCAAGAAAAGAATGACCTCAAGACTGCTGTCGCAACCTGCGCAGTTTCCAAATGCTGTATCAGTTTTGTAGTGCTTCCTAGTCTGTAGTGGTTTAGTAAAGAATCTGTAGGGAGCCTTCCTATAGATTTTGAAGATGGAAACAGTCCCAAGGTCATTCTGAGACAGTCATTCATTGATGTCAGTCACCTTTGCCCTAAATACTCAAAGCAAAAATATCTCTGTAGGGCTGGATGTCAGCCATAAGGAAGAAGGGTATCAGAGAGCATCTGAGTTTTGAAATATAAAAAGATGGACAACCAAGGAGTACAGTGCTGGGAAAGCTTACAATTTCAGCTAATCTGCTAGCTCACGTGGCTACATTCTTACCCTGAAACATGAAACATGGGAATGGATACTCTGTCAGAAAAATGGGCTTGCTAGAATGGTCTTCTGTAAGTACCTAAATGTCACCCACATTGCAAGTGGAACTGCTGATGACTGCAACGGTTACTTCCACACCCAGGTCATCGAGGACTCAGGAGTAAAGCAAATCCCAACCTTTGATTTCAGTGCCAAGGAATTTCTTGTCAGAAGAGGAGCATGGGACATGCCTTTGCTTCAGTTTTTAACTTTGTGTTAGTTTTTAGCAGTTGAGGAATAGGTAGAAATTGCTCCTAGATTAATAGTTAACAGATATACAACCTACACAGATGGTTCAAAATAAAGGCAGGAAGACCTAGGAGAAAAGCTTGATATGGTAGTTTGATAACTCAGACTTAAGAGTTGCTGCTAGATTAAAAATTTTTCCCTGTTTTTATGGTTTTAATATTTTTTATGTATTTTTGAATTATCTAGATATTTCCCTAAATAAAAGGACAGATGTTTAAAAGAAAACTCTGTAGTCCAGTGAGGACTTGATATTTACAGTCCACTAACTCTGTAGAAGAATCACTGAAAAGGTAAGAAGAGTCCAACAAAGCCTGATTTATAGGTAAAGACATTCTGGATGTCAGATGAGGAGGCCTCAGTTCGAGTGATGTTTCCGGTGACTGGAGTGTGAAAGGACTTAATCCAGAGTAACAGATCCTTTCTGACACTGATGTGATGAAACACACCAGCAGGAGCTATTCCTGAAGCTTGTGCTCGCTATTTTGGAGTGTTTTAGGTTCAAAGGAGTAGAGACGGACACGTATAACGCACAAATTTCTTGAGTCAGAAAACTCATTTACTCTCTAAGCTGGCAATTATACCTCACTGGGGACACCAAAATGAACATCAATCTTTCCAAACTTCATAAAAGATGCCTTGATGTGTTTGTATTGGGAATTGAATTGTATTTGAAATGAATCTGGAAGATATTACATGTATTTCTTTCTGTGATTGCCAAAGCAGAACTTGAAAGCTATGCTCATGGAGAAAGAAAGTAACAACTCAGCTCTAGAAAAAGAAGCTCTCAGATATAATGAACTAAAATAAACTACAAGAAAAACACAGGGAGGAAGGTAACCAAGCTGTCAATGAAGCTATCAGTGAAGCTGCCCAAGAGAAAAGGGCTCTCCAGTACTGAAGAATAACTGTGTAAAGTAAAAAAACCTCTAGAATATCCTGAGGAGAGTGTGAAAGAGTTGAGACATGTCTAGTAGATATCATTAAGGCAAAAAGCCCTGTCACCCAAAGAGAAAGTGGATATGTGAACTAATCTTCAAAGACTGCATTTGACATTTTGATAATTTATTATACATTTTCTGAGCACCTGCTGAGGCCGCATATCCTAAGCATTACTTAGAACAACTAATCTAAAGAATGTACTTCCCTGGTGCACTGGTGGAGGAGCACAACATGCAAAATGAAGAAAATTGCTTGTCTGAAACACTGACCAGTTCAGCTATTCCTTCTCCAGTCCTGGGAGGTGAAGATGAACTGCTGACCACACTGTCCTGACTCAGCACAGACATCAGACCTGCCGCAGTCCTGGAAACCCAGGACAATGCTGGTGTTAATACCTGCCTCTGTCAGAGCCAGCTGGACTGCAGCCAAGCCTGCTGGGCAGGATGCTGGAGCAGAGGAAACATAAGGGGTGTCTTTCCCTGGGGTGACCGTAAGGTAACACTTCTGTAGGTAGCACTGCAGGCAAGCAGAGTGGTCAGATTTGCATACTGGGTTCTAAAGCACAGACATTTGTGCAGCAGCAGGTATTTGTTATAGTCTTATATGTGCAATATAAAGATGGTTCCACCTCTGCTTTCAGTTATGGCTGCTTCAATAGGTTTTTGGGCAGTTCTGCACATGGTGAATTATGTGAAGCTCATACACTGGCTGAGTGGCCTTCCAACAGCAGGTTCCTGGTTTTATTTAATATACCTCAAAACATAGTTTTCTGCTCAGGTTTCCCAATGTGAGTTCCTGATAACTGCAGCACACTGCAGTCATGTTATCCCTTCATATTCCAGGGCCTTTGACATTTCAGTCTACCCAGCAGTGGTTCATTAACAGAATGTACTTATGTATTCATATTGCAGCTACTTGTTATCAACTTCTAATTGCAGTAATGCTCTTGGTCCATTATCAGAAGAGCTTACTCATGGCATTTGGTTCTCTCAAGGTTACAGGGTTCTTACACAGGAGCAGAAGCTCCTTAGGGGCAGAGTGGGAGCTGAGGTGGAAACTGCTCCAGCTGCCTTATCTGTGAGTCATCCCTGGGAGTACATTAGGAGCTGCATTTATTCTTCTAGGCAGTGTACTAAAATTCTAATGACTACAAAAGAGTGACTTGTCTGTATATATTCCTTATTGGGGATATTAGGACAAAAGATAATAGGGATGCAGATAAAATCATAAGGCTGGACATTCTGGACATTCAGGTGACAAACATCAGTGTAGCTGTGGTAAAATTCATCTACTTATTGCAGAAGTAGAAAAATAACCTGTCTAATGACATACGTTTTCTGTTATTCTAAGATAAATTTAGAGCTGGCTGTTCATTCTGTATGAAATTATATTTTTTGTATAACACAAAGAAATTAAATTACTAACTTTAGCATCTTTTATGCATTTGTTTCTACCGTATTGTTTGAGACAGGGAGTCAGCCTGAGGCAACACACTGCTCAGTTTGATTTCATATGCTATGGGTGTAGTTTATACTTTCTGTTCTATGTAGAAATAATTATCTGGCTAATGAAAAAGACACTGCTCACTGAGTCCACCGCAGCTAAATGTTTCAAAAACACTTTAGGAAAATTCTTGCTCCCCCTGCAGTCAAAGGAAGATTTTGCAGTGAATTTAAGACGGAAAGATGATGTACCCTTCTCCTGTGAATGCTTTAAAATGTGCTTGATGTGTGTGCGCGTGTTTGCTTTGCTTTGTCACTGCTTTCTTAAGAAAGAAACAAGATTAAAATTTTAATATAAAAAAGGTTTCTTTGTTTACAATTTTGTTTGCTGTACTTTTGTAAACAAGATAAACAGTGAATAAACAGAAAAACCTGTGTTCCTGGTGTATTTTGTGCGGTGTTTTCAGATGATTAGTGGTGGAGCACATGAGTCTGCTAAAACAAAGGACAGAGAGCATTAGAGATCTTGGAGGCATTTGAAATGTAGAGAAATACAATTTTAATTAATTCACAATGGCTAAATGCATGACATAAACTTTGAAAATAAATGGTATGAACACTAAATAATTAAATTTAATACGGAAGTACATAATATATATGGTTGAGTAAATGTCTTATATGTATGTAATATAAACATATACAAAGTTTTCATAATATAACATAATAGAATAGAATATTTCCAGATATAAAAATAACATCAAAATATACATCAAATAACATAAACTACTAAGTGGTTTTCTAATAGTTCAATGCCATAAATTTTTGTAGAATAATTTAGTTTGGAAGGAAACTTAGAAAGTTACCTCATCATTTTCTTCTAAGATTAGAAACACCAGCTTTTTTTCCCCTAGGCATTCAGTTACACAATCCCTTAAGTTCCCAGAGGACACAACATCCAAATAAAAGGATTTTTTGTTTTCTGTACCTTCTCCTGAAAAGACTGATTCTTGTTCTCTTTTTGCCTCTTCTTCTTTAAAATTTTGTAATAATTAGAAGCCTTATATAACACACAGAGCTCTTCTGTGGCTGAAATGCTGTTTTTCCTTATGTACGTCAGCAGAAGGATTAACTTTTATATAATTCTGACAACTGAGACAGTGTATGTAAAACAGGTGATCCCAGTTAACAAACATATTTCTCTCGAGACTTTTCTGGACAGGAGAGGGAAGGTTTAAATATGATGTTATCTTTTGGCTTTGCAAAAAACCCTCATCAGGTAAACTTTAAAAAATCAGCCTCCAGAAGAAGGAAACCATCCTCATTGAAGAAGAGACTGTCGTGGAAGAAAGGTGAGACACCCTGAGTGTGGTGTGGCCGTCTACACATAGAGTGACTGGTGTGTGGATACTGAACTTGTTCCACAGTTGCTCTGCCTCTTTTATTGATTCACGCTCAGAAGCCATCTTGATTATAACAAATTTCGCCTGTTGTGCAAAGTTCATTCTACACTTTTATGAGCAATGCTCAGTTCATTTACCTTTGAAGGCAAAGAATGAGGAACTGGGCTGTGTCTGCCACAGAAGCTCTTCAGAGGCGGAATGTCCATTTCTTAGCAAATCTTAGAAATTATTTTCTTTCTCATTAATACAAATCTTAAGAGGCCCAAACTCTCTGTCTCACCTTTGTGCCTCTAAACATGTACCTGGAGCAGATGAATCCAATAATATTCTGTGGCTGTGGGCCTAAGGACTGAAGAAGTAAAAAAAAAAAGTTAAAAGGATGATTCTTTCCAGTCTGCAGGTAAAAGAGCTTCTCAATTTCCAAATGGTCTCATAAGAATAAATTTTTTTAGAAGACAGGACAAAGCTTCATCCTTCCTGCACTATAAAGACACTCATTGTTCCTCATGTCAGGTTGGTATTTATTGCATTAAAAAACATTCCACCACTTAAGAGATAAGTCCAACATCCTAATCATAAGTAATTCAATTTAGCAATTAAAACAGCGAAAGGGATAACTTTGATTCTCATCCCCTCCCCTGCCCTCCATAGCTGCTAGGATTGTGAGTCAGGGTACTGGTAGTTTTTACTCTTTCCTGGGCTGCTCTACGACCCGCACAGTTGATGGGAAGTTTCTGTCCATCGCTATGAGTGCTGGTCCCACCTGCTCAGTTCATCCCAGAAGTCACATTGCTTGGCAGCAAAGCAAGCAACAGAATGGCTAAAGTTGTCACTTCTCTGTCCTCTCCTCAGCCACAGCTGAAAGGCAGCTAGGCAGTGACCAAACACCTCCTGCTCTTCAGGAGAGCTCGTGCTTCACGCTGAACGTGCGGCTGGGTCTACAGAGATGTGGGGTGTGCAGAGAAGATGTGGGATGTAACTGGGTATATATGGAGATATTGTGTTCTCCCAGTCTTCTCTTCAGAGTGATTTAAGTGATTCAAAGACTTCAGTTAAAAAGAACTCTTCTAGGTAGTCACCAGAGACCAGGACATCTGTTTACACATTTGACCGCAGCAGTCAAACTTCAGAGCTCCTCAGGGTTACCAGAGAATGTTGTTGACAATATACCCACTTTTCTTTGCAGTTTGTGAGTGGTAAACCACATGCTTTAAGGACAGCAAGCAGCCTTAATCCTGAATTTTGCCCAGGCATAATAGTATGGGGTTCAAAGTACTGTGTTCTGGTTCTAGGCTGGATACAAATTTCTGTGAACATCGATTGCATCACATATTACACATGGGTGAGTCAGGGATGTTGTGAAATATTTCCTAGTTACGGGTAACAGTAAATCCATTGCAGAATGTGGGTTATGCTCTGGTGCTAAGTGCTTCTTCTTATGACACCTGCTATGTATAATTAAATAATTTTTATTATTTAATTTTGCCCTATGTGGCTTAGCATGAATGGTTCCTCAGTTTGATGATGATATAGTTGTCTATAGGGTCACTGTAATTTTTAAGTTACAATTTCTGTGTTGTACACAATGATGTTTGTGCAGGTCGGTGTGATGCAGGATAAAAAAAAAAGAGATGGCACAGATACTAAATATCTTTAATTTCTGATGATTTATCTAATTCTTCCCTGATAAATAGCTTTACCAAGTCAATAAAGATGCCAGCTTCCTAATACAAAAGATAAACAATTTAAAGAAAAAAAAAAGGGAAATAGCCTATTTTACTTGGCGGTCTACAGTTTTTTATCATTTCTAGAATGCCAAGAAAGATATAAAAATTCCTTAATACTGACTTAGGAGTCATCCACATTGTCCTGAACTTTAAGTTTCCTGCCTCTTATTGGTTTCAGAAATCTCTCTGCTCTTTTGTGATTCTTTATGCCAGCATTCGTATCTTTTACTATGAAAACGCAATTATTTTGCTTGTGGCCACCACCTTGGGTGGTTAATTTGGTGGTTTATTTCCAGTTTGCTGTAGTGATTACTGAAATAATTTGAATTTGCTTCCCTTTTCTGTAATCAAATCCATGGGATTGTCTTGTTTACCTGAAAGCGTTTGTAAACTCATGCTTGCTATTAAGTGATTTAAAAGCTGAGAAAATTATTCATGTAATACTTACAGATCTCATTCAGGAACACAGTGGATGTTGGCAGTGTTGGCAATATAGCCCCAACTGTCAAATATCAAATGTTGTTTTGAGCACAAAAATCAAATATATCTTTACCTTTAGTCTCTGTTTTCCTCCTTTGTGATTATTCTGCTCCCTCTTTGTCTAGTTTTATATCCAGCTTTTGTCTATTGTGTCATTATGCTTGCAGTCACACATATTTGTGTATTGCATTGTATTCACACATCACTGTTACTTTATGTGGCAGTAGCAACAAACATTTGCAGAATTTTTTGTTGAATTTTTTACCAAATGCTGTATCTTTTACCTCCTTCTTATTTAGAAACACAGACCAGCTGAGGCAGGAAGGCACTTGTGAAGATCATCTGGTCTAAATATCAGCTGAGAGATGAGTCTGTGAGAGCAGGTTGCTCAGGACTGTGTCTAGCTGGTTTTGAATATCTTCAGGGGTGGAGCAGAGGGGAAGGATCAGCTCTCTTAAAGCATGGACAGTGCTCTGCCTAATGCAGCACAAGATGATATTGGTCTTTTTTCTACATTGATACACTGGTGGCTCATAATTTAAATTTTTAAATTTAAAGTTTTCTACCTTATTTCTAAGGTAGAAATATTGTATTGTTTCTGCCCCAGTCTTCCTGAATATGGATATGCATATTCAGTAAATCTCCCAAGCACCACATCAAATATACAGTTGTCATTAATTCACAGAGTTCCACCCTTGTTTTTTTCAGAAACCACACTAAAATTGTTTTCCTCTTATTTATGTAACTAAACAACTTTTTCCTATCAGTCTTCCTTGTAAAATCTCAGTTGCAGCCTCCATCTGAAAGTGTTTTTCTGCCCCTTCTCAGCAACCATCTCTTTAAAAAAAATAAACTCAGAGACCCTTTGCTTTCAAGCTGTTTTTCAGAAACTTGCCCATGATACCATTCCTTCTTCTCACTCCCTTTGCCAGATCTCAGGCTCCTGGATAATGCTCAGCAGGAGCAAACTGTGCTGATAACCATTCTTTGTTAGCAGATGGAACTGACACTTTGTCCATGCTTGTTGCAGACTCTCACATTTGCTGCTTTTCCTGTTTTTCTTTACTCATGTCATGGTTGCCCAGGAATACCTAGCTCAAACAAAACCATGGGCAGTGATTTGCTGGCATCTAGTTTGTATGGACCAAAGTGCAGGACCAAAATGCCTTCTTGGCACCTCAGCTGCCTCCAATTTTATTATGTTACACTGAGGTATAGTAAAACAAACTAAAAAAGAAAACCCTCACGTATTGCTCAATCCAGTCTAACAGATAAAAGCTCTTTGTCTGATCTTAAAGCCTCACCACCAGTGACTTCTTGTTGCTGAACCAAGAAGTAGATTATCAGGGAGACTCATGATTTATTTTTAACAAAGACTCAATGCAAGTGTTGGAATTAGAGTATGTATCATATGGCAGGATTTTATATATGTAGGCAGTGTTCCAGACAATCTGTATTACCCTTGGAAATAGCATTTGAAACTTTTGTATTATAATGAACCAGTTCTTCCTTTAGGAAATCCTGGCTTGTCCCAGGGGGTCTATGTAGCCACAGTGGGAATCTGGCAGAGAGCTGGGAAGAAAAGTGCCTCTATTGTACTGTACTTACCCTGCAGAGATGAATAGTCTTCCTTGTCCTCAAGGTGCAGGCAGGTGAAAGAACAAACTCCTCCTCCTATCAGCTGGGATTTGCTGAGGTTTAGAGTTTATTAAATCTGAAGACCTGCTGAGAAGGGATTCCAAGCTCACCCAGAGGCAAAAAAAGCAGAAAAATGTTTTTGTGGGTAGAAAACCAAGCTCTGGCAACATTGGTAAACAAACTTCATTTCTGCTGCCCTCTTCCTAGGATGATGTGGGCTGCTGGAGTCTCTGCTCTGGACACTGAATCTGTAAAAAGGCTCATCAATAAAAGATGAAAGCAGCAAAATATTTCATCCCCAACCTACTGGTTAGACTTATCACTAAGATAATATACTAATATATATCTGTAATCATCCAATTATGTGCTTTTCTATCTGGTTGATAGGATGCAATTAGCTACTACTTAATTAAGCATATGCAAGTAATCTTTTCAGACTTGTGGAGTAAAGAATGCAGCGTAACACCCTTGTGGAACCCCTGTAGTAGGAAGTGATCTGCCATAGTTAGGGGCTCAAGCACTATTTTTATTCTGCAGGAGATGCTTTGAAATTCAGGGATCTGGGATAGCTGTTTTATTTATTTGCCACTTGAAATACTAATTCTGATCATTCCTATCTGCTACACATTCAAGTTTATAAAAAATAATAATAATTTTTTCATATTGCTGTGAAATTATTTATATGAATTTCAAGCATTTAAAGAAATTTTCAATGTATGAAAAGCATTAAATAAAACTAAAACTGGGAGAAACCACCAAACTTTCAGTGTATATATACATATTTTGAAATTCAAATACTTACAGAGGAATGATGCATCTTGAGCAAAAATCACCCGTTAAAAAAACAACATTGCTAAATTTCCTCTTTGGAAATCGCCTTTCAAAGGAATACTGATGCCTACCACAACACAAATTCTAAGAAAGGAGCAGAACTGATGTCTGTATTCTGAGAAGTTTAAAAAATACCTAAAAATATCTGGAAGGTGCAAGGATAAGGAGAGTTATAGCTGCTGATAGACCCTTTTGCTGAGCTGGGTAGTGAGTTGAGGGAGAATATGCTTCATTGCTTGAAGAGTGGTTGTGGTTTGCACTCTACCCAGAGTGCTACAGAGTCAGGCTCCTCTCTGCTGCCAACTGAAATTCATCATACCCTGGGATATTTCAGTCAGCAGCAGAGAGCAAGCTGTACACAGTATCCATGGTGTACATCAGGATGCCAGTAAATATATACATCTATGTATTCGCACACTGTAGATCTTTTATTCTGATTATTATTTGAGGGGTGCTAAAAAGTAGGTGGCATTTAGATATTCTTGCTTGTTGGCTTAAAACCCACCCATTTCTAAGTTATCATGGTAATAGTTAAAAGACCAAAAAAAAAAAAGAAAAAAGAGACATTTTTGGCTTTTGGCCAGATGTTGACAATGGAAAGAGGGCAGCCCGCCCAGCACTGCCTTCTGATGTTTTGCAGGTCACTCGTGATTCCTGCACTGACAGTGCTTATAGGCTTATGTGCCCGTGTGTGGTTGTGCAGGGAAACCTCAATATAGTCTCTGCCACCAGTGGGATCACTTGGACAATAAGGTACTTTGTTCAGGATACATCAGTGCAGCATTATTTATGACCATTAAAAGAAAAGAATATGGGCAGAACAATTTGACCACGAAAGGTAAATAAAGGATTATGAATGAAGAAAGGCTAAGACTGAAGGGAAAGGTTTCTGAACTGTGACAAGGTCAGTCTCCTAGTTCGTGTAAATTAGTGAGAGAAGAAAAGAACACAAACTGAAAAGACTTTATTAACTGGCTACTCATTACTAGAAAAGACTGATACTGTAATGAAGAACAACATATGCTATGTCCAATACTGCTGTATTTTCCCATAGAAAACTCCCCTTGACCTTAGCGATTTTATTGGAGAGTGCAATGGTGTTGCTTATAATTTTCCTAATTGTTTTCTTGATTTTCACATAGATCAAACCTGTAGAGATGTCTGCATATAACTAAATATTTATGTCATCCACAAAAGAGAGACAAAATTGAACACGGGAATAGATTGTATGGTTTATTGACTAGAAGAAGCATATAAGGCAGCAAATGTACCCTATTTTACTGAAGTACAAAAAGATATATTATAATGCAACAAGAAATCAAGAAATCCATGGCCCTTGCCTCTGTAGTTAACTAAAAGATTTAGTGGTCACTTTTGTGTGATGAAATGACTACTTCATTCCGAAGTATCAAACTCTGAGTGCAGAATTTGAGGGATTTAACTGCATGGAAGGTACTGTGCCCCCTGAGTTGCTGGAGTTAAAGCTCTGGGTGCCAAGGACAGCCAGACTTCCCATTGCTGCATGGGCCATCAGTGGTCATGGGAAGCTGGAGACAGTAAATACAGGTGGGCACCAAAACTCCCTCACCTTTTCCAGAATGGTAAGGCTCTCTGTGCATCCATGACCATTTCTTTTCCTCCTTGGAAGTGCATGGCCGAGAGCATGATGTCATAGCCACCTTTTTTCCCACATAACAGGTGGAGGGCTGGAGTAATTCACCCAGAAGACTCCCTTCAGCCTGAGATATCTCGAAACAAGACTTGCCATTTGGAAGATGGGAATCCTCATATTTTACCTAGAAATTTTTGCAGATCTATTTTCTACTACCAGCAATGAAGGAAGAGGAAAGAAAAGTGTGTATGATGGAGGTTCTTCCCTGCTTAAATACTGCTGGTTTACTTAAATAATTAATTATACTGCCATAATAAATGCATTGAAAATTGGGTTTTCAGCCCTAATCAAGTATGGCATACTGGGAAGATTGAAATATATCTGATTTTACAGCTGCAAGGAACATAAATCATTCATGATTGTTCTTTATGATGAAGTACTAGATAATGCTTATCTCCCTCCCATAAAGTTTTTCCTTCCAAAGATCAAAAGGTTTAAAAATATCTCCTTTGTCCTTTGCACCAAGTAATTATAAACCAGGTGATAATCTTAAAGTGATATTGTTAACCTTTTGTTAACCTATTGTTAACCTTCCTGGTTAAAGGTATAGACATAGTAAATGAGAATAGAGCTGAAATTGTTTGATAATGAGAGAGAGCTTACGGTGTACATACCTGCTTAATTATATGTGCAGGAAAATAGATTTATTTTCTGCACTTATTCCCACTATTAATTTTAACAAAAATCTATGGAATATTGCCTATCAAAACCTTCCAATTTATAATTTGTAGAATACAAATATTTTGCCTGCAAGTGATGAGCATTTGCACTGTTTGACCAAACAGGCCAGAGATTTATTTATTCTGAACTTCTGTTCTGAGCCTTGTAGCTGTACAGGAGGAACTTCAGCCTTCTCTTCTATTTTTGGCAGTGCAGTTTTTTCAGTTACAATGTTCTGAGTCACATGAGCTCAATGGTGTTGGTGGGCAAGGGTTACTCTGAGAATGATGGACTGTCTGGTACTATCCTAGAGGTGAGTCCCTTGACAGCATTTTTCTGCTTACATCAGCAAATAGTGCACCATCTTTGGAGCAGATGCTGGCAGAGAAACAGCAGTTGCTGAAACCCTACCTCCCTAGGATGCACGGTCTGGATGGGGGGTGGGGAAGGTGATTTTGGATCAGCTCCACTGTGGCTCCATAAAAGTCCATGGGGAAATTTGTCCATGGCAAATTTCAGGTATGGTCCTGGTGTGTGTCCTCCCACTGAGTTTCATCCAAAAGGAGTCTCTTTCATGTGCTTCAAGGGGTAAACCAAAGCACAGCGAGGGCAAACAACTGGCCCATTTGTTTTGAAAATAAACTCTTGAGCTGAAATAAGAAGCTAAGGTAGATGTATGTGGGATCAAAATTAAAGCAGTTTCCTCGAGGAAATTCCCTGTGAATAGAAGAATGTGGTAGAGAAGGAAACAGTTTACTTGAAATGTTTTTCTTTTCTCTTTAGGGGATAGGGATACACAGTCTTGGTGCATTGGACTTGCAGTAGTGAAGTACACTGACAAAAATTAGTTTGCATGGCCTCAAAAAATTTGAGCTACATTTACAGATGCAGAGACTGACTGAAAGACTCCCTGAGGTGCTGAAGATTTCCCTCTCCTCTTACATCTATTCCACTGGGTGCAGGAGGCACAGCACACGTAGGCATCTCTGTGAAAGGGGTCAGGTGCCGCTGTGCTGTATCATCTCCCAGCTCACTCAGCTCTGGATCAGGCCCTCAGAGTGCTACACCCAGAGCAGTTTATAAGCCACGTGGTAGAAATTCATATAGAACAGCGATTCTTAGCTGAGGGTAGGTCTTCTAAGGTCAGGAGTGAATGTGGAAAAGGTCACTAGAATAAATGAATGCTCCCAAAGCCCAGACTGTCAGGATGTTAATGTACAATTTATATGACAAGAAATTACAGGTTTACATCTCCCTTCCACAGATACATAAAGCTACTGTGCAGAAATAGAGACGGTGTTCTCTAGAGAACTGTAAACATTCCATGTTCATGACTGGGGGTGGGGGGGGGAAACGCCACTTATATTTTCCAAATCTAGTTGCCTGAAGGTAAGTCTTAAATCCATACTTAAGTATCTCTAGAAAAGCAGGTCGACTTTTCAGTGATTATGGATACCTGTAGTTTTCTGGCTGTGGAAGCACTTTTTCCTTTAAATGTCTGTCTGTTTGTATCTTCCTGTTTTTACATGGATTTAGATGATTAAAAAAAATATTTTGAAAACTCTCTAAGGACCTTTACAGAAATTCTTTTTTACACTACCAAATTTATTTCCCAACAGTCTAACTAGAAATATTGATCTCCTGTAACTATAGAGCTCTCTGGATCTACAGAAGAGATAAAACTTCCTAGTGATTTATTTCTTGCTCCCTTCAATTTCATCCAGATAAGGAAACAACAAAAATAGTGTTAGACCAATATAAATCTGACAAGCCCAAGATTGGTCCATAGTAAGAATGAAGGATTAAAGGAAAAAAGTACACTAATATTAATATTAATGTTAATATTAAGCAAAAAAGAGTTGGTCTGCTACTACAGTAGCTTTGTTTCCACAGGGATCATTTTTTTTCAGCAAAGATATCTGTTGAGACTTGCATTAAACTGCCAATTTTGTACAGTTTTTATGCATTTTAGCTGCTGTTGATCCTAGCATGGCACATGATTGGGCACAATATTACCTATTAAACTCTTGTATGAATTAGCTAGGGATGTGTAGGTAGGGCCAGATTGGCACATGTACTTTTTCCATGTCTATGTCTAAGAAGACTCTGGAAAAGACTTTGATACTAGTCTCAATCATATATTGCATCACAGTGATTATTTAGGGAAATTATGTTCTTAGAAGTATGGTTTCTGGCTGGCATAGTTCGAGAGTTCTGAGAAAAAAAACCAAATGGTCCTCAATGCGGAAGTTAAAATTTACTGAGAATTAAAATGTATTTCTTATGTATTTCTCTTATTATTACAATGTATGGACACCTAATGATGCCTTCTTAAGCAGATTTTGTATGTTCCATTTGGATCAATTAAAACAGTCCAGTTCCATGCTTCAGACAGTACTTGTCATCTGCCCTTTAAGGAATAGTCCAATACCAACCTCAAAGCCATATTCACTGCCCATACACTTCAAGCTTGGAGGATGAATTCCTGCTTGCCTAAGGTATTTTCATCTACTGCCCCTGATAAGACAAGCTGCATGCCGGGGTATGGCAAGCACTGAGTCCTAAAAAAGACAAGGTCTAACTTTGGGGTCTAACTTTCCTCCTGACAAGTGTTACCAACACCAAGTAAAACCTTGATGAAGCATCTGTGCTGTGCTGTTTGATGGAAAATTATATGTACCAGGGTCTGCAGAAAGCAAAGTAGGCCTACTGTGGAATACATTTCTGCTTAGGCTCCTCACTCTTCCAGCCCATTTGGCATGACAATCTTGACACGTCAAGATGTCTCTCTGCCTCAGCTAAAAGGAGATTGATGGATAGTGACCGAAATGGGGTGCACTGTATGGTACCAACGGATGAGCAGATTCTCTAAGATTGTTCTGGCTGTTCAACTCACCAGGGTTTTTTTTCATATAACAGTCCATCTGCCTGGATTGTGTTGCAATCAGCTATTTTAACAGTACACGGTTTCACAAGGAAGTTTCATTTAGACATAAAAGGGGAAGCAAGTTTAGTGTGTTGCAGTTCAGTCGGTTATAAAACCCCCTGATCTCCTAAGGGACTTTCTTTCTATACTTTGCTATAGAGGATTAGAAGCAAAACAGATGTTATCTTAGAAGTGTATTTAAAAAGGAAATAAAAACAGAACATTGCATTTTGGGGTAGGACAGACACACAGGAAGCTTCAAACTAGTTAGAAGACATCAAATTTGCTGTACCTGGTCAGCTGCTGTATCTTTGGAGGTAAGAACTAAAATATACTATGCATTATACAAATGTATGACGATGTTACCCTTGCTTATCAAAGTGGCTCACTTCTGTCTGTGGGGGACCACAGCTGGTAGAGGGTAAAATGAAGGTGTGCTTTTTCTGTTTTGAATGCACCTATGTTTGCAGAGTCTCAGCCGCTGTCCACATGCAGTTTCTGCTGCCTTAAGAAGTAATGAGAACACTTCAAAGGTGTCATATTCACAACCATGACCAACTGTGATTGCGACGTGACTTCAAAATGATATGATAATTCTAAAGACTTTCACAAAATCAGACTAAAAATGTTTTTCTGAATATTTTTAAAGGGAGTATTACCAGATGTGTTGCTTATGATATTGTTATTGAACTTTCTGCACGTGTTACTGTACTATTTAAGTACAGTCCTTAAAGTGGAGTATGCTATTTGTAGATTAGAAATAAAAATAGGCACCAAGAGATGAATATAGGCATCATATTTTAAAAAAATTCATAGAAAAAAAGCTGAGACATCTCTGAAAACATGATGACGTTAAAAAGTATAAACAACAAAACTTTATCATCATGTTTTCCTGATTCACAGCAAGTTTCCTGGTTTGCTGCAAATTCACAGTTTGACATGGGTGTACATGCACATCATGTACCCTCTCCCTCCCTTTTTATGCTTTACAGAAAATTTGACTAACATTTCAATGCCTGTTTGTGGACCATTTCACTCACTCCTGGGAAACATCTCCAGTCTTTTCTGTCTTTCTTTCTTTACCGTTTATTCTTTTCAATTCTCAAAAATGTGTTATCTTCTATAGGAGTGCACATGAATGTACTGTCCCTTTACTTCAAATGCTTAGATACAAAATACTGTAGTTCACGTAGTTCAGTCATGATAACAACTAACAACTCATTAAAATAAACACAGACATCCAGAAACAGGAAATGATTTCCACCTCAGGAAGAAAAACATAAAAGCACAATGTAGAAATACCATGTAGTCAAGTCCTTCTTATGAATGTGGAGCCTTATTCTTTCCAGCCTCACATTTCAAGCTGTTGCTTACAGCTGTAGATATGAGACATAAAATGTTATCCAACTGGATTGATGTGATCCTAACCCTAATTTGTGTGGGTATATATGATTAAGAAAAATGTAGAAAATTATGAGCAAGGCTTGCATTTATGAATTTTCAAGGAACTTGAACTGATGAAACAGACTTGGTTGGGAAATTATTTGAGAGCTCAAAAAGTTGTATTTACCAGCATACAGTTTTCATTGTATTTTTATGGAAGCATGTCCCCCCAAACTCCACAATAGCACTCAAGCATACATTAAGAATGTATTTTTTTCTAAGAAATCAGCTGCTCCAGAAACTCACTGTCATCCATTTAGCATGATTAAAAATGGGTAGACACCTGTATAACAAGAACTTTAACAATACAGTAGACATATAAAGTACAATGTGTTCTTGGGGAAGATGTCTTTCCTCACTTGCTTTCTTCAGCCTGTCCTTCAGGGAGATTCCCTCCTACTCTTGAAATACAGGATTGTTATTCTCTCAAACATACTCATTCCCATTGAAACATGGGAGAAGTACTCCTATCTTTCCTGCATCTCTTGAACTGTTGACACGTGAATCAGGAAGATGAGCAGGGCTTGTATTTTCTTCTATGGGAAGATCAAAAGATCAGAGTGAAGAGAGCTGTGGGCAGGAACAAGAAGAATTTGGCTCATGACCACTGCTGAAAGAGCCTCATGGTGCAGCCCTTCAGGTCCCAGATCTTCCAGAGCAGCAGCAGCAGGGAGAGGAAGTGACACACCCAGTGGGCAGCATTCGGATGCTTGTGCGAAACCACCTCTTGGTTATTCCTCTTCTCTTCTACCATGGGCAAAGTGGGCCAACTCCTAACTCAAATAGCAGCCACTACTATTGTAGAATCTTAGTCACAGAGCAGCCCATGTTGGAAAGGATGAGATTATGCAAAAGCTTGTCCAATCCCGTCTTGAAAACCTCCAGTAAAGGGGACTCCACCATGTCCCTGGGAAGATTATTCCAATCATAGTTCTCACAGTAAAATAATTTAATTTTTAAATTGAGATGAAACCTATTTCTTCTTATTCCTGGAATCATTCAAAAAAACAGTGAATGTGGCATTTAGGGACATGGTTTAGTGGGGAACATGGTGGTTCTAGGCTAATAGTTGGACTCAAAGACCTCTTAGAGGTCTTTTCCAATCTAAATGATTCTATGGCTCTATTCCATAGTAACTTGTACTTATGGCCACTTGTCTTCTCCATGTGGCTTCTTGTGAAGAGAGAACCTCTATCTTTGCAGCTGCAAATACTGGCATACTATGACGAGCTGTCCCCTACCCCCAGTCTTATTTTCCTCAGGAAGAAGAGTCCTAACTCCTTCAATCTTTCCTCACACGGCAGGTTTTCCAGCCCTTTGATCATCTTCATGGCCCTCCACTGGGTGCTCTCCAGTCTGTCAACATTCCTGAATTTTGAGAACCAGAATTGGACACTCCAGATGCAGCCTAACAAATGCTGAGTGGGATGATCATATCTTTATCTCAGTCAGCAGTGCAGCCCAGGATTCGGTTTGCTGCTGTTGCACAGCTGGCTCATTTTCGGCTTGCTGTCCACTGGGACCCCCAGGTTCCTCTCAGCAAGGCTGTTCCCCAGGCACACAGATCTTGGCCTGGGCTGAACTCTTTGGTTATGTCCTCACAGTGCAGGAACTTGCACTTGTCTCTGTTAAACCTGATACTGTTATTGCTGGCTTGCTCTTCCAGCTTGTCCAGGTCTCTCTGTAAAATGGCTCTTCCTTCTGATGTGTCCACCTCACCACAGTGTCATCAGCATTACCTGTACCCAAGCCAAATGAGGTTCAGATTACAAACATCTGTTGGTTTTGGGCAGTAAGGAGAAGTTCTGCTTATCCATAGCACAGCTCATTATACTCCCTCCTTCACTATCCTGGTTTCCCCACGCTGGCTGCACTGAGGCTTCCTGGGAGCTGTTTCACAGCAGCCCCAGTGGAAGGTGAGATATGGGTCCTGCAACACACACAAGTTTACTCTCCAGGCTATTCTGCTTGCTGGGACTCTTGCATCCATGTCTGGCATTCTGAGGTGGATCCCAAACCTCACTGAAGGGATCTGTCTGTATCTCCACAGCCTGGAAAAACATGTCTTAAAATAGGGAAAAAATATTACAGATGGATCCACAGGATTTGAGTTCCTTCAAGACAGGGACACTGTCATCTGGAATCCCATGTAATAAATCGATTAGAACTCAAGATATACCCTATGATAAGACTGGAGCTCCAATCACCAGCAGCACGACTTTAATGCCACTCAGATCCTTGCACAGAGATCTGAAAGCCAGACATATTCCAAATGAGCTTGTCTCTTCTATGAGTTTCCATCCCCTTTTTTTACAATGCAAAAAAAGTCCCCCTCCCCACTGAAGTGTGATCCCAGCTGTTCTGAGATCAAATGTTCTTTCTGTTTTCCATAGCAACTTTTCGTCATATCCAGGTTTTTGTATAGGACACAATTTATGATATCAATTTGTGTACACTTCTCAGGCTGTCCTTAAGCATTTTGCTTATCCTGAGCCAAGAACTCCCATTCTGTTTTCCTGCTCTCAGACTGTAGTCTGGGGTCTTTATGCAAACATTGTCACCATCTACAAGAATTATGACCTGGCAAATTTGCTGCCACACACTGGTAATACCACTGGATTCTCCATGTGACTTTAAACATTCATCCTGCCTTTAGGCTTTCTTCTGCTGGAGAACTGAGCAAAAACCCCAGGACAGTACTAAAGACTATGTCAGACAGAAAAGACAGCGTAAACCAGACAGGCTTTTCCCTCTGTCTCCAATAGGCTTACGCAAAATGTGGTCAGCTCCCATTTCCAGGACAGTAACCAAACAAGGAAAATGTCTCTGTTCACCTCACATGCAAAATGTGTCAGATCAGAATTGTAACAAAAAGTTATGCAGTTATTCTCAGGCAGAGGGAAGTGAAATGTGAATTTGAGAAGTGTGAAATCCAAATATTGAAAGACTTTAGATATAATCTCTGTGCTCTTGGAATCCTGGTGTATATGTGTGTCTGTGGCACGGAAGGGGGATTAAGAGAAGAGGAAGGAGAAATCAGAATTAATGAAATCTGCAATCCTTATCAGATTTAAAATGCAAAAATTAAAGGTGACCCAATTGCATGTCTGCTGGAGTGATGGCATAATAACTTGACAGAGGTATATATTATATTAAGTACTAGGATGAGAGAGACCAGAGTTATATGCACCTCCCTATTGAATTCAGGCTCTCAACACTACCTATGAAAACTTCAATCAGATTTCCATGTAAAATAACCAGATTAGTGCAATGGCCCTTGCCAACTTTAGAGGGTAAACCTGTAACTCATTCAGCAGGACACACAGCTCCTGAGCACAATGGGAGCCTAATATTTTTGAATTTGCCAGTTTTGTTTCCACTCCTGTCTCAGACAGTGTGCTCCAAAACTCTTAAAATAAGTATAGCAGAATGCAAAGAAATGAAACCAAAGGTTTCGTTTCCCTCATGCATCACTTTATGGCAGAAACGACTCACATCTGGGGAGTAGGAAAGATTGAAGTGTCATGTGCTACCTGAACACAACCGTCTTTGCCTTTGTTGGTTAAGCAGTGGACAGACCATATGTTACATTTCCACTCATTTCTCAGAATCCACATTAAAAATAGCATAAATGTATAACAGTTCCAGATTCAAGCCAGCCAAAGTTAGTGGTGACTTTGCAATAAATCTGGGCCATGGATGGCTGGGGGAAGGGAACAGCCTTTGCACTGCAAAAGAGAGGAACAGAAGCAGAGGAGAGAGGAAGATGAGTTGATAACCTGAGTAGCTCTAGCATTTGGCTAAGAGTTCTGAGGGGACACCTTAATTAGAGCTAAAACCTAAAGTAAGACAACAGCAGCGTACTGCAAGGAGTGCCAAGCCCCGAACACGATGTTTTCCTCTCTTGTGTAAGCAGATCACTTTTCATTAATTGCTACTGCCTGTGGGAAATCTCACACAACTGGCAGCATCAGAGAGGATCCATGGTCACCAAAGCAAGTATTTGGACACATCTAATTCCCATTAATATTTCTGTCTGAAGGGAAGTTATTTTCCCTCCAACCTTCTTCTTCTTGGAGTGGAAGTGATTCCCTGTCCCAAGGAAAGTCTTTTCTCACACTGTCTCCTACCTAATATCTGTGCAAAGTCTATATCCTTGCTTAGACAGGATTTGCACAACAATTATTATTAGTGCAGCATTCTGCACTAGCAACTGTGACACATTAAATACTTTATTAAGTATTATTCATTCTTGGAAAAGATAAGCTGAGCCATTGACAGCAGCAGAGGATAGTACAGCGTGTACCAGAGACATGCCACCTCTTCATTCACAGTTTGTGGGAAGGTGTTCCCATTCTGGGACTTTATCACAGCAGGAGTTTTGAAGAAGACAGGAAAATTGTCAAATAACTGGGACATATTTTTGTTCCTACAAAGGCAGTATCCATTAAGGATAATAATTAGGTTAAATAGTAAATGAAGAAAAGTATTTGCAATTAAAGCAAAGACAAGCTATTTGTTTCTCAATCACACAAGATATTTTGTATTATAGAAAGAAAAAATAATTTTAATTTTAATTTATTTTCACTTTAGATCTACTTTCTCTTTGCTGGACTAAACAATTTCTTTAGGACATCTTTCCCATTGATTGTATCCTTGACATCTGATGAAAAAAAAAAGACACAGAGGTGGACTTAAGAACAGTTTTAGTGGTAGTGGAGCTGCTAAAACTTGGGCAGAACATTTACTGTGCAGATGCACGTGTGTCCTTGCTAGCAAGTCTTGTCTTTAATTACTAACATGTCTGAGCAGCTTTTCAAGCTGATCTACCTGCTCAGACAGTGGAGAGACTGTTGGAACCCTACTGTGCCTTTGAGAAATGTGATGGAAACTGATTTCGGAGCTGGTGGTGTGACTAATCTCACTGTGAAAGAGCTGGAGTACCTCTGAAATGTGCATTTTCCTATGCATTGCACTGAAATATGTCTCTTCAAAAGTACACTGCAGATTTCTACATCTAGGGTGATCAGTTTAGGATTCTTTTACAGCAACTGGAGGGTGATAAGCAAATCTAGGGCACAGTTCACCTCATTTTGACTTAGGTGTCTAAACCAGGCCGGATGAATCATGCCTCTAAAAGGTTTTGCTTTTGTCACTGACATTTTCATGTCTAAAAGTGAGAGACAATTAATTCCATCCTGATTGCAATGCAGAAGTGCAAAGTGCAAATTTAATGGTCTGAGATTTTTTAGTGAAAAAGGAACCAAACCTACAGTTGTTGATTAGTCTGGAACAAAAGGGGTGATACTCTCAATATGAATCTCAAATCAATATAGTTCAGAGGCAGCTGACAAACCACACATAACAAAAATTGCTTCAAAGCATATGAGAAAACGGGGGAAGCTCCTTGGCTTCTTAATGAAGTCCAGGGCAAAACCAGACATATTTAAGTGTAAATTACTACAGGAGCTATTCCACAACAAAGCACTTCTTGTCCTTTTCTCCACAAGTCACTTGTCATTGGATGCATTGGACATGGTGTATGTTGTGTTATACAGAATACCCTTTGATATGATTGAGTTAACAGCACAACAGGGAGACAGGATAATCATTGACTCAAATCCTCTGGAAAGACAGAGACACTCTTGTTCACATCCAAATTGGAAACATCTCTCTGCAGCTATAACAACTTGTGAGTGTAATCACCATTCAGTGAATTTATAATGAAGTTTTTGTAATTCTTCTTATCATTTTTCTTTCTGCTGGTGATTCCTTGACTTTGGAGGAGGATGCTGTCAGAAGGTTATCTTTACAGAATCACCTACCTTTGTGGAGACCTGAACCCTGAGCTCTACAGCAAGACTTCAGCTGATGAAGTGGTATATGAAATGAGATCCATTAATTATTCTCCCACGGATGAAGCACAAGGAAAAAGCCTCCTTCAGAGATGCAGATCTGCTGGCAAGTGCATTTCCTCAGTCTGCTCTAGAGGTAGCAAGCACAGCAGAAGGCAGAAGGATAATCTCCCACAGCCTGCACATCACCCTGCACCCACAGGGCAGCCATCTCCAGCTACACGTGCCTGCGAAGGGCTGACGAAAAAAGTCACCTACCTGGTTCCACCTTCCTGCAAAAGCATTTGCAAGAATTACAACGATTTGCATATAGCTGGGGACTATGTGGTGCCCATCAGCTCAGTCACGACAGATTTTGCTTGTGACAGTGGCATAGGCCCCTTCTTGGAGTCCTCAGAGATTCCTCCCGCCTTGGAGTCCGTGAGGGTCCCCCCCTCCAGCGACACCGTCCGAAAGCCGGGCCAAGGCTACTCCTCGTGCTGGAGACTGGCGAGCTTGGGGCCACACCAGCAGCCCCTCTCTGACTCAGCCCTGAACGACTACCTTGAGCAGAAGCTGGTGGAACTGTACAAGCAGTACATCATGGATAGCACAGCAAACAGGGCATCCCCCACTCAGATCCTGGCCTCGGAGCTTATCATGGCTAATGTGGATCAAATCAGCATGCAGATATCACGGGAAAGGAATATGGAGACCATGAAGGCCAAAGACATTGTCATCAGCCGCTTCCTACAAATAGCCAGTGAGAAGATATCCTCAGAAATGAGCACACCTACTCTGCATATTTCCCAATATAGCCATATTAACCCTTAGTGTTTGAATGGCTGACGTTAGAAAGTTTTTATGTCCCGCAGAGTCAATTTCTAGTTTCTCAAGACACTTTTCTGCTTCATAAAAACACCATCTATGACTTAAATTAAACCTTCCAGTACGTATTAAATAAATAAAACTATCTGTACTGTGCAGTCTCTACTGTGGGCCAGATGATTATTTTTTTTACAAAAACTTCATGAATAACCCTCAGACATTAAAAAGATTTCATGGAAAAATGACTAAGAGCATATGACACTCTTCCAGGTGCTCAGGTGTTTGTTTTCTTCCCTACATGCTTGATATATCATTTCAAACCTCCTCTCTCTGGCATCTGCTAGTCTACCCCTGGGTCTCTCCTTGTGAAGGCTTGCACTCAAGCAAGGGCAAGCACAGTGATGACAGAGCCACAGAAATACAGAATTTAGGATGTCATTTAATTCATCTCCCTCCCCCAAATGTCATTATTTATGACATCCCTCACAGAAGTTTTTATAATTTGTTCTTGAAGATATTAAGGGATAGACACTTTATGGTTTCTTCTATGCTAACCCTAAATATTTAACTGATGTCTTCCTCTTCAAGAATTACCATCCCTTTTTTTTTGGAGCTATGTTTTTTTGAAACAGGCTATGTTTCCAAACAGAAATCATCATCAGGAGTGTACATGTATGGTTTGCACTGACCTGAAACTTGACAATGAACACTGGAGATCTGTAATCACAGGCAGACACCACCTTCACTAGCTACTTACAGACCTGCAGCTGTGGAAGGGTCGTGTGGGGACAGTGGTGATAATAAAGTCTGTTGGATTAATGCAAATGGTACCTTGGAATGCAGAAGGGAAGCTGAAATGGGGTGTTTAACAACATGGCTGACCATTTATTTTGTTAGGATTGCTGCTGTATATTATAGGTCAAGGTCATTTGAACCTGATGAATCTATAATAGGAGGTCTTATTTTGTAAAATTTCACCAAGTCCGAAAAAAGAAGAAAAAAACCAGTACCCAGGGATGCCTTGTGGCAAGGATTGGTACCTATTCTGAGTCTATATGATGTATAACATATTGACAATGCCAATCCATCACTGGTTGAAGTTTAAGTATCAGTATAACAAAATACTAATTTATTCTAAATATTCATAAAATTTTCTCATGTTATTGTTTCCTTTTTTTCCACAGTGTTGTTTTGGCGTTTGTGCATATTTTTTTCTTTTTTTTTTTTTTTTCTGTAAGGCATGCTTTTATGTATATTTTAAAAACAAATATAAGATGGTAAGCATGTCAGTTTATTCTATTCTGCTGTCTTTCCAGAGATTACTGGGATGGCTTAGCATGGTTTCCTAGTTGTGAAGGTATCCAAAAAACAGTTGCCATAAGAACCTTCGATGCTTGAACCCAGAGAGTGTACATCTCTTGCCATAGCAGCCTACCAAAATACTATTATTCAGCAATACAAGATAGATAATTTCTGGCATAAAATATTTCTGGACTGTGATCAAATGCTATTTACAAATAGGAAAAAAAGGTTATTTTTAAGACAAAGTAGCATTCATGGTAATGCATAGGCACAGACATGGGTGCTGCATGCAAAATCTATTACCAGCAATCTATGAAAATGTCTTGCAAAGGACAGCAAAAGCAAAGAAATGTAATAGTTTTTATGTCCTACAGATACATATCCAGGCTTTTCAAAATGTGGGGCTTTTGTTCATGCCTATTGACATTCACATCACCGAGTTTTAGTAGCAAAAGATGTACTGGAAAGCAACTTGCAGAGTTGAATGCATAAATCAATACCCTTGCTGAAAGGCCTGACTCCTTCATCAGAGAACAAAATCGATTCTTATACTCAACTCTCCCCGCTCCACAGACCGTGTCCTGTGCAAACAAAGCACCATTTTATCATCTCTTACTCAGAAATACAGATCTTCATTTCCCCCCAAGACCTGTGGGTAGCACCTGGTCACCACGGCCCCATTCTCAGAACTGCTGCAGGAAGTAGTGAGGGCAGCTGGAGAACAGAGGCTGAGAGCTCTGCCCAGACCTCTTCTTGCTTGCTGGGCCCACAGCTGCTGTGTCAGGGGGGCTGCAGCCAGAGCTGGGGGCTCAAGTGCTCAGAGAACGGAGCAGTAGAGAAGAACAACAAACCATAACCGTACAAAAGCATGGCTCGTGCATATAAAGGGCATGTTTGATACTTATCAACCAACTACAGACCATTCCTTTCTCGTGCAGCTTTCTTCCAAGAAAATCACTTACTACAGTCACACTGACTTTCAAGTAAAGGTCATATTTTGTATTGCCAGACTGACATTATGAATTTTATTCATAGAAGGGTCATAATCATTGCAGCTGATTTATTTTGGACAGAGAGCATCAAACACTTTTTCCCCACATGTGGTTATTTTCTTTTCCCTACTTAAATACAAATGCCCATTTCATTCTGAGCCCTGTAGTGTACCTGTTTCTCACATGAATTACATACCAGCCACATCCCATTATCTGAAGCAGGTCCTGGACTTAAGGCAGTTTTTACATAAACAAACAACTTTTTCTTACTTTCCACTATACTCAGATGAAAATGCATTTATATCTCTGTCCTTCTTCCATTTAAAACTAATCTTCCTCTGCACAGGTGCCCCTCTATGTATGCTTGTTTCCTGCTGAAAGCACTTGGATAGCAATTAGGCTGCTATTACCATGAGTCAGGTTGTTATCTAAAGAGATTATGATATTCTCTCTCCTTCTCTCTCCTTCCCCTCCTCTTCTGCCTCAGGGTCAAATGTTTAAAGAGAGAGATCCCAATTTTTAGTAGCTCTCTTAAATAACTAATTTTTAGTCAGAGGCATATAATTTCTTGACACAAGCTTGTCAAAATTGTAATGGAGTCCCAGTGGAGTGTGTGTTGGAGAGGAGAGTTTGAATTCTTCCCTCACAATACTTCCTAACAGTATGGTTATTTTTGTATGACTAAGATCACTTAAGAAGGCAAAGAAAATTGTAAGGAATATTTTAGTAACTGTTTGGTTGATATTTTGACCAGCTGATCTCAGAAGAATAGTTTATAACCACCTTCACCATACTCTAGCAGCTTCCTTAGGCATTTTTTTCAGAACATATTACTCATTGCTGAAAACATGATTATAGCAGCTAGGAATTTTTTTGTTTATAGATAGTGTGACTGTGCCCCCAAGAGTCTGAGCCCATCACTGTGGCAGATGAACATTACCTGTGGACTCCAGGAAGGCTGGATGTGCAGTGTGACAAGAAAAATCCTTGTCAGAGGGAGAAAAGAGAAGGAAAAGGAGCTTTTCAAATTTGTTGGAACCTGTAAGTCTTGCATTTGGGGTTAACTCCTTTGTCGACTCTGATTTCTTGTCCATACCAAGAAGCACTGAGGGGAAGAAAGAGGGATTTAAAGTGCAGTCTGGGCTTTGTGCTGAATATGACAGTGAGCATTTCATGCTCTGGTTGCTGCGTTCGGATGAAGGCAAAAAGATAAGCATCTGGAACTGAAATAAATGAGGTTCTATAACGCTGACTCCAGCCAGGCACACTGCTCCTATTTCACCTCGGGGAAGCTGTTGCATGGCAGGAGTACCCTAGGACCTCCCAGCACTGGTGGGGTTGATGGAGCACCCCAAAGTCCATTTCATTCCCCTTCTATTGTCCTTTCAAAGGCTGAAGCAATGGGGAGTTATTTAGGACTATTCCTCCCCTCAGCTTCTTCTTACCACAGACTTCTCTCGGAGATAGGACCTGCTGCGGATGTAACCAGCTGCCGGTATAAAGGGCTTGGGCAGGAAGGGGCAAAAGGACTGCAGGTTTTGTCACCTTGATTATCAAAATTTGTTACTGGTGTGGACAGGGGAGACATCCCTTTTTCTTCAAAATTCAGGAGGGACGATTATCAGTTTAGGGAGATCACCATTACAGTGACATCTTACTGCAGATTTTAAGCCAATATCAAGATATGAAAGGCCTGCTGCACTTCTGCTGACTGAAGAAGTTAGCAAGTTGCTACACACCTCGTTAAAGGCAGCCTATATGCCCACGACAGCTGGTGTGTGTCCACTTGACACCTCTGTGTTCACAGAGTCTCTGACAGACTAATGTGATGGCTGTGGATGGTGCTCAGAAGGGACATGAATTTCTCCATCTGCATTAATTACACAGAGTGTGAACACAACAAACAGTTTAAATCAATGTATTGACATCCAAATCACCAGCGCTGGCCTTTGTTTGGTGGATCCATCTCAGCTAACATGGACCCAGTCCCCAAACAGTGCTGTGCTGGGTAAAACCACCACCGACTTAGAAGACACTTGCAGTTTAGAAATGTGTGGCAAAAAATGACTAAAATGTCAAGGAACAGAAGTTCAGGTCAAACCAGAATTATTCCGTGCACTGCAGTGTTACTTCTGCTGTACTGGGAAGAGCTGGCTTACTGTCTTTCCAGCATTACAGCTGATAGGATTAGGGTGGCTTTTCAGAATATTAAGCAGGTTTTCTAAAGGGCTGAAGGGAACAGTGTTCCTGAGGCTCATTCTCAGACCTTCTTACATCTCTTTCAAGGTAAATGTTGAACGAACTACCTTGCCTGAAGTGAAAATCCCCTTGAGGAATATTAGCAGTGCCTCACTGTGAGTTAACATTTGACTGTTACTGAACTCTGTACTGCTGTTCCCCCAGCATTACACTCCTGCTTTAGCTTTCCACAAGTCTGGTCACTGAGGGCTCCTGCACTTCTGCCATGCCAAAACCTCTGGCACAGCCCCAAGGCTTCCCTCTGTCCTCCTGCCATGCAACCTCATGTTTGGTGGTTTTACACTCCTCACTCCTGTGCTCTCTAACCTCCCCTTGGCCCTATAATTGCCCCTCACAGAAGATGATCCCCTGGCAGCCAGGAGAAGGATCAGTAAGATGGCAGAGCTAGATACTGAGCATCTGGAGGGAACCACTGGCAAAGGGGGAGGATGTTGAGGAGGCTTAAAGGCTGGTGGTGGCTGCAGATCTCCTGTGGTAGAAGTGCCCTCTCTACCCCAGTGGAGGTGAAGGAAGCCCTTACAGAGCAGGATTTGTGAAACATGCTGGGAGATGATGGGGAGCTAAGGAAAGAGGTTTCAGAATTTTCCCAGTGAAGACAAGCCTGAGGGGTGGCAGCATTTCCAGGCACTCCCTGCCTGGAAGGAGTACCTCTGTGTTTAAAAGAGCAATCTTACCAACTTCACTCATGGCACTTTTCAAGCATAAAGAGTTGTAGCATCCAACACGGGGTTTCCTTCATTCCCTCTGCAGCCACATCTGGGCAGGAGACATGAGGGACCTCTAGCCAGAGCTGTGCCCTACCAGCTGTGCAGGACAGCCATGTTCCAGCCCACTCTCCTCCCCTGGGGTCACAGTGGGGACTGGAAGCAGCAACCACCCAGACACTCCACAACCCTCCTCCAGACCCTCACACTGGCTTTCTCAGCTCTGACTACCAAGTATTTCTCTCCTTTGCTGAGTTTTGCTTGTTAAACACAAAGTGGGATAGGAGAGCACTCTAAGAACAAGCAGTGGGAATGGGGAAGGCAAGAGTCACAGAGCCAAGCCATTCAGTGGCTTTTTTCCAGATTAACTTTTCTGCAATCGGAGCTAGGACTGTAGAAATAAAATCATGGATGACAGAACTGACTTTGGTATTTCCATGGACGCAGTTCTCCAATGTTCATCTTTTCTCACAAGCTTATTCACCTAAAAGTGGGTCCTATTTGGAAGGGAGGGGTAGAACAAGAAAAAAACCCCAGTAATCATTTTATCAGTACCATTTCAGCACAGGTGACAAATTCCAATGCATTTCTAAGTAGAAACCATATAAAAAGAAAGGAACATATTAAACATGTTAGAGATAGGCTTAGCAATGGTAGGCTCACCAGTTTTAAGAGGGAGAGGTTAGAGTTTGTCAGTTCCAGCACTTTTAAACTAATTAATCTCAAGGTTTTATTGAACTATTTCACAAAAGCTGGCTGAAGTGTCACTTCAGAAGCCCAATGCTTGACTAAAAGCTGAGAGAGTTAAAAAAAAATAATGCACTGAGTAGTCATTTTTTTCCATTAATAAGGTCATATTAAAAATGCACAGGCATGTTCTTTAAAGTCTGGAGAAATCAAGCTGAAATTTAATTATTTGATTATATGCAACCAGAATTTATTACTTTAAAAAAGCATAATGTGACAGGCAGGAACAGGTTTGTCTATCAAAATACATTTCCAAATATCAGCCCAGAAAACATCAGCCAGTGATCACAGAATCATAGAATGGTTTGGGGTGGAAGGGACCCTAAAAATCATCCAGTTTCAACTCTCTTACCATGGGCAGGGATGCCCACTAGATCAGGTTGCTCAGAGCCCTATACAATCTCTCCTTGAACACTTCCAGGAATGGGGCATCCACAGCTTCTCTGGGCAACCTGGTCCTGTGCTCCCACCCTTACAGTGAAGAATTTCTTCTTGACATTTAATCTAAGACTCCTCCTGAGAAGCCCTAGGCAATCACATATCAATGTGAACTAATTATTTAATATCAAAATTCATGTAACATAATTTTAAAAAAAGGGCACCTGCTTTTGTGTCCATCCTTGGGAAAGAACAGTGAGTGCATCAGGAACTGGTAGAAGGCGTAACAGCTCTTACTGTACCTCAAAGATTAATTTTTGCTGCTTCACAGATCAGAGACTTTTCAACTGCACATCTAGAAGCATCTATCCCTAACTTCTAACTCCTTCAGGAAATGAACAAAAGATTCCTTATTTTGTCAGTGTGTGGCAGCTGCTGTGCCTTCGGTGTTCACAGCCAGTTTTTGGCACTGAGACCCTGAGCTACTGGGTCACTCAACCTAGTCTAGCAGAGAGGGTTCTTTGTCCTCCCTTGTCACTGGAAATTCCCTTGGAGACCCCCTTTTCTCATCCATCCTTCCCCATGCACCATTTTTCGTCCTGGGCACTCTACCCCCTGTGCAGCCCCTTTCCTGTGCATGCTTTGCTGCCTGAGCAGTCCTGGTTGTTGGGAAATAGCAATGGCTGTGGTTCTCAGTCCCAGCAATGCTGAACCTTTATAAAAAACCCCACCATCAATCGCCATGAGATTCATGGTGTATTTCTGAGGAGTGACAACACGCTCCTTGTCCATGGTTCCCAAACTAAGGGATGGGTTGAATGGTAAATGTGGAAGGAACAGGTAGCAGCAGTCAAGAGGCAGGATGAACCGGCAGATGCAAACAGCTGATGAGGACCTGGTCAGCATTATGTCTACATTCTTTCTGGCATATCCTGACTCTCTTATTATCCTGATTTTTGGATAGACATCCAGTGTCTATAACTGGGTTCATGATCCTAGAGAAATTCCAGGTTCCTGCTTCCATGCCCCTTCCCAAATGACATTTATCCATCTTCTAGGCATCTTAGTATCTTCCAAATGCAGGGATAAATTTTCATACTTAACATAACCATAGCTCAGGACAACTACTCTTTAATATTCACATTTACCAGGCACTGTATATATTAGTACTCCATCCCCTTGACCTTGCTACTCCATTCACGTGTTTCTGCTACTCCATTTCATCTTGTTTCTGCAGAGAAGCTCTGCAATTTCAATCTCATAATAGCCAAATTTTATCCAGACCAATTCCAGCCCATGTCACAAAACCTGTACATTCAAGGTCATATGCAGATTATTTGAAACTATGCAACCGAATTTGCTGTTAAGACATTCAACTTCATATAGAGCTGCACAGTTCATAACAGACAGATGTGCCACTGGAATTGAATAGGAAAGTAGAGAGATATTTATTAGTAGAAGAAAGAACTAGTGGAGCTTATTTTTAATTCACAGAACTACTTTTGTTTTGCTTCAAACTATATTCTTCAATCACATAGTACCAATTTTATAGTTTTAAATCCAATGAGGCTACCAGCTCTTTGTAAACATTTACTTTATCCATTTCTCTTAGCAGCCTTGATCTCTGAGCACTTACTTAATTTGGTTTCATTTCCTCTGGTCTCATTATTTTCTTCCTCTTTTACTTTTTCCTTTGGATATATCCCTTTGGCCTAGACAACTTTTAATGTGTTCTCCTTTGACATAAGGACATCACAAGTATGTTAGACAACTGAATCAATGGTGATATAAGGAGCAACCTTAAGGCAACTTTTTTTTTCTTTCTTCCTACTTTTAATTCAGGTCTTGACCAGCTAAACTTAGGAAAGAAGCTAGAGGTTTAGTCATTGGAAAAGCAATTAAAATTAATCAATTAGAACAACATAAGGTTCTTAGAACAAGTGTGGTAGAGTTTCTTATTTCTGTAAGCCTATGGTCTGTTTTAAAAACAATTCCAAACTGGACGTGTAATCCAGAGGACTCCTGCAGAAAACAGAAAGTCTATTAATAAGCATACTTTTGAAGACTGGAGCAGAGCAGAATGGTACCTGCTAGAATAACATTCATTCAACTTGAAATGACTAAAATAATAGATTCATCATTTTGTAAAATAATATATTACCTTTCAGCCAGGAACATCATTATTTACTAATTATTTCATCATATTTCTAAGGTACTTTTGTAAAAATCAATTAATATAATGTCAGTTGTCATTACATACAGTGTAAGGGTTATTGAGCCATTGATGTATACAAAATATGATCTTGCATTTGAAGATTAAAGCTGTTGTAAGAAGATAAACCGGTTTGAGATTACATTCAGTTTGCATGCCAGTTGTCATGTACCATGAAATGAAGTTTGCTGGTGACCTGTTTCCTTATTCTGCTCACAACATGTACAGAAGCATATTGGAAAAATCCATGAAACGTATTCTTTTGTCTAATGAAGTCACACAGCCTCTGACCCTTGACTATAAGATGTGATCAACATATTTTAAAAAGCAGTAAAGCAAAAGAAGAGGAAAAAAATGTGTGATCTTTCAAATACAAATTTAAAAATAATATTTAAAAGTCAAATTTTGTTATGGGCAAGTTGTATCATCTTTGCTCCAATTAAATACCACTTTTCTTTGCAAGTTATTAGCTCAATGGACTGAGTCATGAAAGAAAGTACTACTCAGTTTAAGGGCACCACATGCAAGTCTTTAATACAAAGAAAGAAAGTTTATCGAAAACATGAACAGTAACTTCAGCAATGTGACCATAACTTAGAGAGAATCTATGTATGTTAGATACACTGACTTAGACTGAAGTTTCTAACATGAGACATCCAAATCTCATAATCTTGGAGGTAGTGTGCCTCCATGCAACATTGTTATTAAATTATTTATTTACTTATTGATTTTACTTTTGATAGATGCAATAGGGCTAGGCTATGAGGAGGTGTAAACCTATTTATTTTTATTCATGTTTGATGATTTAGAGGCAGGATAGCAGATGGAAGAATGAAGAGAGAAGAATAATGTGCTCAAAACAAGGCAGTAGAACAATCTTGATAGAAGGGTGTGGAAAGCAAGACTGAGTTTGTAAAGAATGTTGTAGTGCTTGAGAATGCAGAAGCTGAGAACTCAGGTGAGAGCCATCTGTGTTTGTTGATGGACACCAGTTGTAACTGGCATGGAGAATAAACTTAAGGTAAAAAGAGAACTGCAAGATGAAGTTATTAAGAAACCAAATAAAATTAAAGGGTTTTTTTACTGTTGTTTAGGCAGAAGAGAATAAAACGTTTTTGTGTTGTGAAGGTAAATATGTAAAAGAGTTCAGGAGAAATGCAAAAGAAATGATGCTCGGGACACAAAGCCATGGAGGCAAACAGAGGAGATCAAATTAAAAAAGGAGAAAAAAATTGTAAAATTAAAGTGAGAGCAAGGAAAGGTATAGTATCATGGAATCGAAAGGTTGAAATACAATTTTAATTTGGGGTACTCAAAAGTTCTTTTATCAAGAAAAACAATGGAGAGGGAAGTGTGATGGCAGGTAAAATATAAAAGGATCTAGAGTTGTGGTCAACTGAGTTGCAAAAGTAGAGACTAGAAGACTTAGGAGTCATGACTGAAACAGAAGGAAAATTAAAAATTATGCTCATAGGAGAAACGAAAGAAGATAGGAAGGAGGCACCTTAAGGTGAAAAAATGTCATTGAACTGGAAGAATTGCGTGGCCATAGAAAAGTTTGTGGTACTGGTGGCTAGAGACAAGTGGGAAAGAAGCCCAGGTAATGACTAGATTGGTAAAATATGAACAGCGAGAGGTGAGAAGGGGCCAGTGTTTGGTGAAAACAGCCCTGGAGAGCTGTCTGGGGCCAATGAGTGCTGTGGTGAAACGTACAGCAAAGGGCTTGTGTGAATTCCTACCACAGAAGTGGAGGCAGGGATGAAACTGGAGAGAAAAAAAAGGGACACTTCAGAGATAGTAAGAGAATAGAGGGGAGTAGAAATGAAGAAATGTAATAGTTCTGATGTAACTTGTCACTCTGCACGTACAGATTCCCCTGTTTTGCTAAAATGCAGATTGCTGCCTTTCAGTATTTCCTTTAGAATTTTCCTATTGTGAAGTCCAAATATCAGAGAGACTTACAGCAAGCAAAGACATCATGATATTGTGCCAAGATTCTCCTGAGCTACGTAGTCAAGAAGTCATACTTTCAATTTTACATTAGTATCCCAATTTTGGTTTACAGAGTGAAATAATAATAAAGAGAAAGGAATGCAGTTGAGAAGTGTACTAGTATTATGTGGAAAATGCTTGATATTCTGCGATAGGTTTTGTACAGTTAGTGTGGATTTTTGGACTTGAGCAATGGTTTGAGTGTGCAAGTGTGCCTAGCCCCGACAGCTGGCTTCCAACTCCCCTTTGGACAGAGAAAGCTGACAGCTTTCCCACCAGCCTCCTTTTCCTAAATCTCCCCTGGTCTTCCTCTTGAAAATGGAGATGGAGAAGAGAAATAGTTGGTCATTTCTTATTCCTTACTTACACTTAAAGGAGAACAGTGATACTATGGGAAAGCTTTTCCTAGGCAGAAGGCCCTGGAGACTGTTTTTAACCACTTGGAATTAGTACAGTCTCTTTTACATGTACTCCATACCATGCCCAACTTCTCTGCTTCTCAGTTATCTCCCCCTGGCCTGGGTGACCTGAGGTGTCCCACATGAACACAGCTGTAGCATTGTTTGCAGCTGCTGTAGTGGGAGACGGAAAAACAAACGATTTTGAAAAATCAGGCCTCTAAATTTGAGCTGGCTGAGGGAGTGGAACATGAAGAAGCAAACAAACAATCAAAAATGCCTCAGAGAACCTTGTCCTGATTAAAGGCATGCTACCACAGAGACCCTGGGATTCAGTTTTGTGGAACCCAATCCAGCCTACACGGGGTCCTTACAGCCTGTTGTGACTGTGTGCTGTTTTGCAGCCTTTGAAGGAGCAGATGCATTGAAAGCATGGATTTTGTATTTGTCTTCATTTCTACATTAATGACAGCTGTAACAATGCAGTCTGGAGGCAATGAAATGACAGACACTGTGTCCAGATCCATTTGCAAAAGGAAGACTTGAATTTGCTTTTAAGGCAGAGAGAACTGGTGACCCTAACATTGTACTCTTTCATTGTTCAGACTGAATGATGAGCTAGCTGAATTTTGAGATTTCACAGCACTTGATAAATGAAGATCGGTATCTTTGACAGAAAAAAGGGTCATAATTCTGGCATTCTTTGTACAGCAAGCCTTGTAAGGGGAACAGATATTCTGCTGCGTAATTCTGAATTTTAATAAAACCTGGAGCCATGTTGTCTGCCTGCCTTGACAAATACCTTATATCGATAGTGAAGAAGGAAAATAAGATAGTTTATTGTCTCTGAGCTGTGAGATCTAAGAGAAAGGAGTAGTATGAAGCACCATAGGCAGAAAGCATGTAGAAACTACTGATCTTGCCTTTTTTTGTTCTTCCTGATCTGAATTTGTAGCTGGATGCATTTTTATATAAGCTTTACATTATAAACAATATTTTGAAGCCATATTTAGTAGTGTTCCTTTTCCATGTCTTGACTAAGGCTTAACTTTGAAGTCTTCATGATGCACATCATTAAAACTAATTTGAATCAAATATTTTTCCTTGTTCAGTTTTTCTGTAAATTAGCAGAAAAGCCCACTACATCTAGCATGACATATTTTGATGAATGTAAAACATCAGCTGGAAAGATTCTCATTTCTTCAAAGTGAACTGTTCAAAACTACTCTTAAGAAAGAGAAGACATTTTAGGGTGTCTATAGAAACAAGCAGGAACTCTGGCTGCTCCACAGTACCTTGGGGAATAAAAAGACTTTGGATCACTGAACTGTCATCTCTTAATTGCATACTTCTGTTCCAGGAATAGATAGAAAGAGTAGATAACTCCTCATTAAAAAATAATTATTTCAGATGTATTGAGTAGTTTTTTTCATACAAGTAAAATACAAGATGGTATGGGAGTGGAAAAGAATTTTGACAGCATTACATTCTCTTAAGTAATCCTTCAGAAGTGTATTGCAGGATGGAAAAGTAGATAATTTAAATTGTCTGAACTCCATATTTTTTTGCCTTTCATTAAATTTAGTCATGAGTGCAGTTTTGCTCTATAATAAATTAGAAGGGACAGCAATCTAAAAAAAAAAAGGTATTATAAGGTGAAGATTGTGGGTGGACAATGACCACTAAGCATTGTTTTGTGTCTAATCACAGAGATGAAAACAGGCTCAAAACCTCAAATTAAACTAAAAGGGAGTTATTATTAAGTCATGAAAAGGAAACATAGCTGGGAAAAAAAACTTACTAAGTTGCCATAAGAACCCCTCCACATGCAGATTAAGCAAGAACTCTCCTCCTGAACTTTTCAGTCTCAGACGTTGAATTTATCTTCCATTCTTAAAAAGGGAAAATATAGATTCTGACATTATTTACAGCAACATTTACAATTTACTATTTACCTTGTCTATTTGTTCAGCTGATATGCAAAATACAAATATTTTATATATGATTATTTGTTCACAGACAAGTCTGTACAATAAACTGTGTGTATATTTTACAGAGCTTTTGACTCATACCCGGTGAATTTTGGAAAAAATATTGCAAGTTAAATTCAGGACCTGAATTTTATACCCACTGCAAGTGTACAAACCAGGGGTAAAATAACCTGTGAATATTAGACCTTTAAATTGTATTATTTGGGTAAAGAGCTTTTAGAGAAGAGCAGACACATTTTCTTTGACAGTATTATCTCAGCAGACAAAATGTATCCCATAATCACCACAAATAATTAGCTTGACAATTCCTGTTTCTGTTTATGCATGCAGAAAATGCAGTGATAATAATGTTATTGTCTTGCATTTTTTCTATTGAAAATATATCTCAATGATTTCCTGTTGACCTTTTATTCCATCATGAATTGACTCTGAATGCCTCTCTGTGAGTAATCAGCTGAGATTTAAGCTGTGCCTGCTGATTGGCAATATCGATGGAGCCGGGGGCATTGATGTCTTGCCCTAACTGGGGCTTTCCATAGGCTACCAGGACATCAAATCACTCAGAAAGAGGCAGGAGCTAGATTGGATTAGGTAAATTTAGAAGATCTCAAACCTCTCCTGGCCACATGAACCTTGTGTGCAGCATCTTTCCTAGGAAGAAACAAATTAGAACAAAGATTTATTGGTTGGTTTCAGAGTTTAGGTTTTATTTTCCCCTGCCCCTTCCACACAAAGTAAAGGAATTCCCATAGCAGTGTTGGACACATCTAATTTGTTCAGCTTCTTCTACTTCCTTTTCATTGCATTTGGTGTCACTGTAGATCAAATTCTTACCTGCTATACACTTACTTCACCTGTAAGTAAAAAAAATCCTAAATTTACATCAAAAAAGCTAGTTTTGGGTCAAATATTAATTCATTATACGCACTGTTGCAATGCTAGAGGTGTCATTGCACACAAGACATGAAGTGACTGAGTTCTATGCAAAAATCTAAATAACAATCACTAAAAGACATGCAAAAGCAAAACAGACAGTTATTAAGCTTTTCCATTTTATAAGTGACTGGAGAATTAATGAGCATTTAGTCTGTGAAAGATTCAAGGCTGAGCAAGGCAAAATGAGAAGTCTTTTCAACAGAGTATTTAAAACAGTTTGGTTTCACTCAGGTTTGGGGTGTTTCTATACTTGATCTTTTAATTTTGGGCCTGGTGAACATATTGAACGAAGGACACTAGTATTAAGCAGAGGTCTTTGTCTACTCAGAAAAGGAAAAAAATATATTTAAGGGATTTTAGCATTAATACATGCAACAGACACAATTGAATTTAAGAGCCAAATGACTAATTCTGAGGAAATATGTAAATAATCTTCCTCACATAAACGGTCTGATTTAGTATTGTGGTTATATTTCGGGTAATGAAATTATATCTCAATGCATAGCTGGAAATGTATGAGTGCGTGATTCAAGCAATTTCGTTTCAAATTCTTTTTATAAGGTTTAAGCCATAATGCATTTAGGAATATGTTAGCTAAATTGACCTGTGCAGTGGTAATATTAGTCCACAGTTCCTGTAACTGAAACACTGCATAACAGGGTTTTAAAGATGATATTTCTTGGCTTAGACATGTCCTGATTTTAAGATCAAACTGAAAGCAATTTCCTTTAGTGCTTTAGTCTCACATGGAGACAAACAAACCTCTCAGCTTCCTAAAAAGCCACGTGCATTTAACACACGTTTTTGTTACACACAAGTTTGTGCAGGACAGCAGGCATGCTGCTGTGATCTATTTATCAGCTAATACGTAGGTTTGACTGAGGCTGAAATACATGTTTGAAAACAAGCAGCAGATGGTTGAAGTGAACATAGAGCTAGAGCCATGGGAACACGTCTTAGCCCCTGGTGTGGTCATGCAAGAATTATAGCTAGCTAATTGAAAAAGTAAATTTTTTTTTAGAAAGTGATTATGAAGGGAAGTTTGAAACTGGATGTGGTCATACGCAGTATTTTCTTGTCTCTCTGAGTCTGCAGAGAATCTGAAACAACTGCTGCAAGCAAAGAAACCAAGGATAAGATATTTTCAAAAGTTTTTGATGTGTAGAACAGAAAAGGAGAGGAAGAAAGGGGGCAGAAACCCCAAGTCTCTTCTGTTGCTGTTTCAAACCCAGAGAAGCCAGACCTGTTTTGACACAGCAGATGCTACATGGGGGTTCAGGGGGTACATCCCCAGCTGCCCTAGTCCACATTTAAATGTCTTTATCCTTGTATCCACTTTCGTTTCTTACTGATTTCACCTCAGCAAGGGCCAAGTGACTCACAATATTACTTATTTCACTACCAGCAGAAGAGTGGTCAAGCAGCATATGCTCAGTGGTTGGCTTGGTGGGGCAGGAAAGATGAGTGCCTAAACAGGAATGACTGATTAAATGGTTGGATGTGGAAATGGAGGCAAAAAAAGAAAAGGTGCTCTTTACATTTTTTAACAATTTTTCTGTCCTACTGCAAGATGGGAAATCTGAGCCTGTGCCATCTGGTTACCTGCCAGATACTAGTTCAACCTTGGATAATTTTCCGGAGCTTTTCCTGTGGTTGTATTTTGAGGGGAAGAATTCTGAGCTCTAGCAGCTCTTAATTCTAGTTCAAATATTAGTGGTCAGGAAGCTCATGATGAGGAAGGATCTCATGTTTTGTCAGGATGCCACATTTGGCAAGAGCTGTAGCAAATGAATTGTAAAGCGCTGGTAAAAATGTGCATCATCACCCTGACATGCAGTTCACATGTTAAAATGTCATTACTTCTCAAAGGGATTTTACTAGGCAGACAGGTTTTGGAGGCTTTCTGAGGGGATAACACACAGTCTCACTGATGCCTGAACCTTTCAGCCTCCGGGTATTTCCAAAACTAGACCTCCTTGTACCTCTGTTTTTTGTGGTGGAACTCTGCTACCCTCAGGACTGAAGCGATTGCAAATCAGAAGACTGGGAACCCAAGGAAGAAAATGGTCAGAAGAAACAGAGGGATTTGGGTACTTCTCAGAAACGGGAAAAAAATATATTTAAGGGATTTTAGAGGATTCAGGATTTCTTTATCTGCTTTTGTGTTTAAGGTGGTAAAAAATTAAAAATGCCCCAGGTGTAGTTCACAGCAGGGCCAAAGGGAGGTTAAATCAGTCTCCTGACTCACAATATGGATGGTTAATCCTCATTCGTGAGCTGTGAAAGTGCCAATTTTTATTAATTCTGAGAACTTTACAAACAGAAGATTAGAACAAAGCTAGAAAGGAAGATTCATTTGTTGGGTTTTTTTTGTGATGAAAAAATAAATGTTCATCAACTCACTTTCCCTAATGACTCATTGAGACAGCAAGCAAGTAAAAACATCTGATTTGCTCTACACATCAGGACATAAATATTCTACCTCCATGCCACTATAATAAAGAGTAAAAAAGAACATCCCCTTTTTTGGAGTTGCCTGGCTGTTTTACTGTGCATAAGCATAATAACCGTTATTTTCTGACATTTTGCAGCATTTTTATGTTCTCTTAAACACAGGCATGCAGGCAGTTGAGGTCCCACATCTCTACTGAAGGTGCAAATCCAGAAATAGTCACTGAAGTCAGGGATTGATGTAAACCCAGTGAATACAGAACATGCATAACAGGGTGCTACACAATGGCAATAAAGCATGTGTACAATGATCATGGAACAACTATCTTGCCTATGAGCCTTTGTAGCACTGCTGGATGCAAGAAATATTCCAGCACCCAGGTGAACTGGAATTCAGGTTGGGGGAGAAGAAGATTGAGTGTAATGAGCTTGCCCTTGGCTCTTGCGCAGCCACATGAGAGTTTGCAAAGCAGAGCTATAGCTGAGGGCTGATTTAGTCTCTATATGTAGACTGAGTTTACAGGGACTGAAAATGGGAGGTGTAAATTATCCCATCTTTGCCCCACTGACGAGCAGCACTGCTCCCATCAGACAAGAAACCTCCCAGCAGCACTTTACCTGCTGGCCCCAGATTGACGATGAGCTGTAGGATGCCCCATAGCAGGCTATGAGGTTTGAAGGGTGGGAGATGCAGCTGAGGACTGCACTGAGCTCCATGAGGGTGGTATTTTTGGTTTAATGTGTGTTAGACAAGCTCTGTGATTTTTCGGATGTGCACTGCCCACAGCAGCAATTGCTTAATGCACCATTAGATTTTACAATAATTGGCTACTACGGGCTCCTTTACAAGAGGAAAAGTGGTTTTCCTGGTATCATATTTTATGTAAGTGCACTATTAGTCATATGCCACTGCTGGTATATTTGACTTGTTTGTTGTCTAATGTTTGAAGTGAATACTATTTAAGATTTATTTTGTAACTTTCACAATACCAATGTAAAATATATAGTTTGTTGCCATCAGGTTGGAAAAAAAATTACCTCTTGATGCAAAAAAGGGTGTCAAGATTTGAAACTTCTCAGTGACAAATGGCAGAGGCATCAAATATACCTTGTTCCTGTATATCACTTCTTTGACGATGTGCTTTTTATATAACATTGTGGGTTTCGTTCTTGTCCCCAGAATACCCTTGGAACTGAAGAGTGCTGTCCCAGCAATGTTATTATGCTGACAAAAAGATTTTAATTTTTAGACAGTTATAAAATATATGAATGCAGGCATAATGTTTTAGTCGCATAATGTAATACCAGGAATAGCTCACTAGTCATCTTAATCAGATCATCATTCACTCAAAATCCCAATAATTTGCAGTATACCTTGTCTAAATGGAGGTTAAAAAAGACACCGGTAAGGTCAGCAATTAGTGTTGGTACTGAAAGTTGGCACTTGGTAGATGGGACAGTAATTGCAAACTGTATAAAACTTGAAATATTTTACTTGAGAGGCTGCTACAGTCTTGGGGTCTTTTTTGATTGGTAGGAATTCTCATCCACTTACAGTTATTAATGCTTTGTGATTTGAACAGATCCACAAATTAAAGGAAGAGCTACCTTCAAATCACTGTCTCCAGTCTTCTGGAGTTAATACAGTTGATACAAAATCACCATTTTCAAACCTTATAAAATCTGATAAAAGCTCTAAGATGACACTGCATCACATCTGTTCCATTCAGTTATGCCCATTTAAAATAATTACAGTAGGAATTCCTCCTTGCAGAGAAAACTCTGGACAGCTGGAGTCTTCCCTTTAAGCTGCATAAAACTAACAGGCATCACATATTTCTTGTTAGTAATTCTGCATGGCATTTCTCCTGCCAGCCAGTGCAATTTAAAACACCTGGTTACCTGAAGTAAGGTCAAGGAGACTGAAACAACAATTACACTGAGTGTTTTTTAACCACACGAGTATGTTAGATAAGTGAAAATATTTATTATTCACTGCAAGAATAGTTACAGAACTAGCTTGCAGATTTGCTATATTCCTGAATAATGATCATCTAAATTATTCCCATCATTGGAAAGATGCTTTCAAAGGTTAAAACTATCAAGAACAACTTTAGAGATCTAAGAACAAAATTTGTAGCTGAAAACTTAGCCCATCAATAATTCAAAGTAGTTCTAGCGAATGGCATCTATTTATTGGCGATGTTTTATCTAAACCTGTAGCTCAGTGGGTTTGATTGCTCTTCTGTGCCACAAGGTGTCATTGTTTTACCATTATCAACTTTTAAAATCCACACTAAAGGAAAATCTGCAAAAATTCCTTCGTCTGGAGTTTTAAGATCTTGGAAACATACACAGACAATTATCTAGGTTTTAGTTGCTTGAGAAATGTAGAAAATAGCAACCTGTCATGGACTAAATCAGAAAGATCTCTCTGACACCTACTAATGTACCAGCAAGCTTTCAAGGTCTTCAGGCTGGTTTGTTTTCCCCTTTGTTGTGTAAAGGATGTTGTGTGGCCATTTGATGCCCTTAGCTCGGTATGTGGTATAGAATTTTTGTTCCATTTGATGGTTTGGAGGATGGCACGTGCCATTTTGACAGACCCATGTCTGGTGCACCTCAGGAGAAGGTCAGGATCATACTCCTGCATTCTCACACCCAGCTGCTTGTCCCGGGAAGGCTGTCTGGCTGATTGCTTGATCATAGAATGATTTGGGTTGGAAGGGACCTTTAAAGGTCATCTAGTCCGACCCCCCTGCCACAGGCAGGGACACCTTCCACTAGATCAGGCTGCTCAGACCCATGTCCAACCTGGCCTTGAATGTTTCCAGGAGCAGGGAATCTGCCACCTTTCAGGGCAACCTGTTCCAGTGCCTCATCACCCTAATTGTAAAACATTTCTTCTTGACATCTAATCTAAACCTGCCCTCTTTCAGTTGAAAGCCATTCCCCCTTGTCCTATCACTACATGTCCTGCAAAAAGTTCCTTTCCAGCTGTATTGTAGTTCCCTTTAGGTACTAGAAGGTGCTATAAGGTCTCCTCAGAGCCTTCTCTTTTCTGGGCTGAGCAACCCCAGCTTTCTCAGCCTATGAAGTTGTGCTGATTAATAGCTGGTGCTATTAATGCAGTGCTCTGTATGATACTGAGCCTGCTACACAGACTTCAGGTAGGATACTGTAAAGAAGAAATTCTACTGTTAAGCACATACAGGAAACAAATGGGCTTGAGCATTAGTACTGCTAAAGTCCAGGAATATTTATGCATTCAGAAGATTTTCCAGACAGATACTTTGTTGCCAAAACATGGCTAAATTTCTCAGAGGAAGTCTGAGGGGAAGCAGGTATCCATCACTTGTACAGGGCTTGTCTGGTTCACTGCTGGGAATTGGCCACTCAGCCAGGATTTCTCCTCTGTTCTGAATGGAAACCATGCAGGGAGTTGCTCAGCCATTGAGCTGTGTGCTCTGTGTTCAGGGCAGCCAGAAACGGTATTTCAAATGGGGTCATGATGCAAAAATCCTGAGAAAAGCTAGGTGAGGAAAAGCTGAGAGAGAGGAAAAAAGGAGGGAGTAAGGTGAGTTGGCTCACAGATACAGCAGGAGAGACCTGGCAACTAGTTGAAAGGCTGGAAAAAGTGCTGGGAAAGAAGATGTAGCAAAAGAGCTGCAAAGGAGTGTTGTGCAGCAGATGAGGAGATATTGCTTATGACCTTGGAGAAGATATCTGAGTTTCCTAAAATGGGATGCTTTAATAGGAAACTTTGATGTGTTAATAGGAACCTGTTGGTATATTACACAAGCATTCAATGTTGAGACCAAAGATGATGAGCTGTGAATTAAGAAGGTCAGATACTGCCATCCTATGTGTATCCACAGATTATAAATGCAGCAACATACTGCTGAAATAAAATAAATTAAAATAAAATAAAGTAAACCAGATATCCTGGGCATTAAATCATGTAACTGTCAACTGAAAATGGATGTTAAAGATGGTGAGTAGGTCCTTCATTTTGTAATCTGCCTTGGAAATCTCAGTGGACCTTCCAAAACTTCAAAATCATTTGAAATGTTTCTGCATCCTCGGATGAAAATTATTGACAGAATGGTGTGTGAAAAGTTTGCTGGAAATTGCTGTCTAAATCATTACCTTTTCTATGCATGAATAGTGACACTCTGAAGAGTGCCCAAGTGTAGAAAAGAGGGAATTTATTCACTGGAGTTTGCTGGATTTTAGAAAGACATTAGGCTATGTAATTGCCTCAGTCAGTTTGACAGAGGGAGAGGAAAATACGGCTCTGTTGTATCAACTTTTCTTCTGAATTTTAGCACTGGTTAGTTAGTGATACATTTTTTGAGCAGCCAGAGAGCTGTAATTCAGTACTGATGTTAAAAATGTCAGTAGTAGAAAAGCACACAGATCCTTCTCTCTGGGCCTCCTGCTTTTCTTTTCTTCCTAGTGAAATCTACCAAACACATCTTTTTGTCTTTGATTTAATGCACAAAACAAGCCACTGTTTTTTATGCAATATCTCTTACCAGAAGCTTCTGCAGGTGTCATCACACAATGCTTGTTGGCAGCAGAGCAGTGTGGGATCCACTGCACTGTGTGCTGGTGTCTCACCTGACCCTGCTTTCAGCTCTCATCGCTGCACATCTTCTCAGGCAGGTTTCCCTGTGTTTAGCTGCTTCACCCTGTTTTTATTTCTGCTTTCATTAGGTCTCACAAACCAACAGATGCATACTTTTAGCTACCTAAACTGAAAATCAGCCTTTACAGAACCAGTGTTTACACTAGTGATAGTTAAATCTACTGGCAGGCATAGCATGACTCCTGCCACTGGGATAGAAAGTCTTTATGATATTCAGGAGGAAGGTCTTTAGGATCTTTATGCACTGTGTAAAACCTTTCCCCAGGCTATCAAGGGTACCTAACATCTTTGCTAACGATTCCCCAAATGTCACTGTGCTAGTGATCTCTTTTCAGCTCAAACCATAAGCCGTGGGTGTCTATTTCTCATGAGACAGATAACTTGCTTTGTGTATAAGCTGCGCCTCAAACCAAGTGGAAAATAATAAATAGCAATAACATTTCTGATGGAAAATTCTTTCCACAGAAGGGCTCAAAATGTCATGTAACAGTTACAAAGATAATGTTTCATCTATTATAAAAAACCCACCAAAACTTTATTTTTCCAGCCTAGGAAGCGGTGAGACTTCAATCTTCTCTTTTGCCTCCTTGTGTACCAGTGCAGATGCAGCAGTGGTGGTTCTGCCCACGACTTGCAGCTATGGCTGTGATGTCATGTTGGTGATTTGTGGAGCAGGACCTCCATCTGCTGCTGGCCAAAAGTCACAGCATGGCCAGTCTTCCTCTGCAGCCCTGGGAAGAACAGCTCAGGTGTCCGAGTGCAGCTTCAGCCTCACTGGAAACATTTCTCTGGCCTTCAGTGCAACAAGGCAAAGAAATGCCCCTGTTCCTTTCAGGGCTTGACAAGCCTCGTTTCATAAAAGCTTTTTGCATTTGCCAGATTTACAGTAGGTGATCAGGAGCTGTTTATGAAGGCACAGCTTGGCCCTTGAACACCTTCCAGGCAGTGTGTTACCATGTACTCAGTTTGCATAACCTGCTTGTTACACAGTGGGTATGTGATAGATTCACTGAGTACTGTCAAGCTGTCATGCATCGAAGAAAAAGACAAAAAATCAAAGTATTTACCTTTTCAGAGTCCTTTCAGGCTAAACAGGCTGCCCCCAGTAACACACAATGACAACACTCAGTGCTTGGTCAGATCTTGTTCTTGAAATATGTGTCCATGTACAATCACCACAGGGAGGACTCACGTGAGTCAATGTGAGGCAGTGACATGATGACAGAAATATTGGGGCAGTCAGATTGCCCAATTTTGGTATTCCCTTTATCACATTGTGCAAAACATTAGAACAAAGCTGTGTGGATGCTGAATGCAGAAGCAGGTAAGATAAAAGTTATCTTCAACACGGGGAAGAGAAAATTAGAGAGATTAGAGGGGATTGCTCTAATAGCCAAGTTTTGTATTCACTAGATTTAACCTGCATTTTCAGCTCCAGGCAGGTTGTATTGATTAATTGGAGAGGTGAGTAAAGTGCATGATTTTACTCTGTGGAAAAAATAAAGAGAAAATGAGGTGACCCCTTAGAATAACTCACTTCAGTATAAAGAAGCTGGTACTGAAGACTGCATAGGAAATAGGTTTCTAGTGACCAAATTATTTTTCATTCTTTCCCACTGTCATTATGTTAATCAAGAGATACAGATGCTCATCTACCAACTTCTCATTAACGTTCAAAGGCACTTAACTGCTATTTTTGCCTTTGAAATTCTCCCCTCATGATACCTAACACATTTCCAGCAGTCTGCCATGCTCAGCATTTATCACATACCCAGTAATCCCTATCTTCTTCAGCTTCTGTGCTGACAAACATTAGGCCTATATTTCAAAAAATTAATAACCACAGGGACACATTTCAACATAACAGAAGCTCAGGATTGTCTTGGTTTCCCACAGCAACCATCAGGAATACTGGAAGAAAATAGGTCAAATGAAAACATTGTATGACAAGATTGTAGGCAGTTATCATAGTGTTATTTCTGAAAGATGGTTGCACAATTGTTAAGATGGGATGTGCTTTACACACCAATTCCTCTAAATTATTCTAATCAAAAAGAAAAAACCACTATACTGTAGGAGCATTTGACCCATTTTGGATAGAGAGCAAAATTAATAGGTCAAAGGAAAGCAACAGTTACTTTCACTTTTGCCTGGCATTTTAGTGAACATTTTCTAGAAACTTCTCCACAGGACTAATTCTATTTTTCCTATTTGGGCCATTGTTGTAATGATTATAAATTTGACAGCTAAAACAATCTATGGTGCAAATAACAGCAAAATATTGATCTAGGATTAACAGGAATTTATTTTCAGGCTACCGTTCTTTAACAGTTTCCTTGGTTAGTAACATGTGAATTCTTTGCAGTTCTCTATTGCTTTTCTTGCTGTTATTTGTTATTTCATCACAGAAGCATTTGGGGGACTCTGTAATGCTCTAGAGAACTGCTGTATAGAATATGGAGAGCAGACTCTTCTAGATCCTTATGATCCTTCCACAAAGACAATCTGTTCTTTGCAAAGGATAAGCTAAATATGTTAGTGAGTGATGCTAACCTCTGAGAAAGTAGGAAGTAAAACAAACAGGGTTTAAATAGATCATGTACTTGGACAGAATATAAAGTAGGACTAAATTTAGAAATACTTTGGTTAATAAAGCGAGAAAAAATCCCAAATTTTCAGCCAAAGGAATCAAGTTTGAGAAAATATATGTGTTTAACACTGTCACCTTATTTTGAGTAGGAATTGATTTTAATGAGGAGAGCAAATGTTCCTCTTGATAAGCAGACAAATTGAATTTCAGAACCTAGATGCTATCTTTATAAGCTCAGGAGAGCAAAACTCCTCTCTCCATATAACATACTGCTTCAGTTTTCCTCAAAACAGTTTCTATAGGAAAACAGAATTCTGCATTTACTGGACTGAATAGTGTGAAACACTGTTAAAGAATGGTTTTGTTTTATTTTGTTTTTTTTTTTTTCATAATACGCAAGCCTTTTATTTCCAGTTACATGCACGATGAAACAAAGCTAAACATCACCTCTTTCTTCTGCTACTTCTGTTCAAAACCTCTCCTGGGTGAAATGTGGCATTGAAATTTTTAATTTGTTCATTTTGGTTTTGCCAAATGCTTCCTCCATCCTTCCTACACTTTTCTGTCCTCAGATGACAAATGCTAATTACTGTCTACAGAGTGTTCTTCTTCCCCCTTGGCCAGGTCCTGGCTTAAAACCTATTTCCCACCAGGGAGCAGTCTGGAAACAGTAGTTCTCTCTTATGGCACCGAGTAACTTGTGCCACATGACACATCCCCCACCACCACTGGGACCTGCTCAGTCTCCATCCCAGTTCCACAGAAACACTGCCACAGTCTGAGTGGAGGTGAGTGAAGCCTCTTACTCCTCACAGATTCTCATCCAGACTATCATATCCTTTATCATACACAGGAGTCTTTACTCTGATCCATGTCTTACAGGCGTATGAATTTGAGGTTGTTTTCCACACACAATTTAATAAAAAGAGTATGGTATTCTGCTTTTACAAATAAACAGGAAAGAAATGAAGCATTAGACACCAGCTGTTGATCTTACTGTCAGCTATTTTTGGAGCAAACTGTGACTAAAACTATGCAACAAGGGGACTTGCATAATGGCATTTGCTTCATTCTGCATTATAATGCAAAACTCTGTGCCCTATGACTCCAGTCACAGTATTTTATATTAAAATAGCTGATGATGCAAATCAGATTTCACTACTGCTGAGACCTTGCTCTCTGACCTTTCTTCCATTCATTTGGGGAAAAAACTCCACCATTTCCTTCCAAATGTCTCCCCAAAAGCTTTTAGGAGATAAATATTTTTCCCCTGCTTTATTCAAATGTAAACTTGGACTCATAAAGTTTCATTAAAAGAGCATAAATCTTTCCCCTCCAGAAGTTATCTGCCATGTTTCTTCTTATCCTTTGGATGACTGCAGTAATTTTTATGCTGTACTGTCGGGAGTGTAATGTTAAGTGCTTCATTAATGATGATTTGTGCCATTGAAAAGTTTAAAATGGGCAGATCCTGGCAAGGACCTGACATTATTTATTTTCGCTCTTTGTATTAAACTCTGCAAAGAACATTTTAAGAGCAGTTTTGCTTCTACTTGAGGATGCTATAAGCAGTATTTCATATGCCATTGCCTCAGAGACAGCATTAACCAGGACAACAATAATAATGGCTGCACGCATTGCTAATAAATATTTGCATTTATTTGTAATAAAAGGGATACATTTCACTGTGTGAAAGGAAGGAGATAAGTAGAGAGATACTTGTCTGCATTTGGAATAAATGATAACTCCAGAAATTTTCTGCTTGAAGAGTTAGGAAACAATAATTGCATCTCAAGGCCCCAGGCCCCAGAGCGTGGTACAGCAGTGCAGCTGAGAGCAAATATATCTGGGAGCTGGGAATTGCCCCAGGAGACAGGCTGGGGCTCCCTGGGTGCCTCACTTCAAATAAAAATGAGGAGACTGCACTTTACTTTGGAGATGGAGAGGAATAGGAAGGAGAAGGAAGAAAGAGGGGATGGATGCCTCAATGCTCTCATGTGTTGATGGATTTAGGTCCTGACCTGGCTCTTGGTTTGAGGCCTTGTTCTGGGTTTGGGGGTGTCCAGCTTATTACGTGCCTGAAGAGTGAACCAGGGGGCAGAACTCCTGCTAAAATACAGGTGGGATAAAATAGTCACAGCACAAGTTAATGTAGGAAAACTGAAAGACCTTATAAAATTTCACTATCTATTTGAATATTAACTTTTTCTTTTTCTTGTTTTTCCTCCCCACTTTCTATTATAAAATAAGGGGAAATAGAGGCTTATTTTCCAAGCAAAATTATATTTTACTAAGACCAACACAGAGTGCTATAATATGGTCCTTTGCTTAACTACAATTTTTGCAAAATGTTGAAAAAACATGAAGTTTATTGGAAACAAATTTGGAAGAAATGTAATTTTTTGTCTATTTGATATATAAATAGACATTTCTCTACAGCTTAAAGTTTACATGACCTCATTTAAACACCAGAAACAGGGACTACCAAGTGGTAGGTAATTTCATTTGTGTATTTTAGTTCACTAGAACTGTATTTCTCTAGGTAGACTGGGGCTTATGTATGTATATTAGGAAACTGAAGAGAATTACTTGAGAAAATTTGAGACTCTCATCTGTGGACTCCAAGGTGACTTCTAGAAACAAAGAATGGGAACAAGCTGCCTTTCACAGTCAGAATAATAAAAAAAGTTAAAAGTACAGTGTCCCAAAAATCAGTTTTAGGAGCAGTATTAAAAAACTTTGCAGGAAAGGAGAGGAAAGGTCAAATACAGTATTAAAGGTCTCTGAATTAAATACCCTAGAGAAATTAAATTGTTAATAAAGACTCTTACAGCCTCTTTATGATTAGTGTTTCATGGAACTTTGAAGAGACCAGATTGTCTGTGCAATGTAAAATGTCACTGGAAAAATATTCATTTAATCAGTATGGATTAAAATACATGAATATTTGCCTGGCTCAACACTGCTGCAATAATTTTCTAGCACACTTCTGCAGCAGTCAGGCACCAGCCTACCTGGGTCTGTGGTTCATAGTTCAGTCATTCTTTCATTTCCCTGTACTGGAAAAATACAGAAATCAGTTTTATAGAGTGAAATTCTATAGAAATTACAGTTCCCACAATAGAAATAAAAACACAAAACTAGATGTAAGGGGCTGTCACCAATTTCAGTGACCAGACTGCTACTTCTTTCAATATGTCTGGTAAAAAATCCCCACACAAATGGGTTCACAACATAGGAATTATTTAGTAAAGATTGTATTCAGTTTTACACTGGATCAAACAGCATAATTTAATTTAGTGGTAGAGAAACAGTGCAAACAAGGAGGCACTTGTCACATGGGGAGGAAGCGACCCCATGAGGAGAGGAGTCATCAGGAGGGAAGAGTAAGGAGGGAAGTCCAGCTGGAAGAGCATGCCAGCACTGGTGTGAAAGGGACAGAAGCTGGGATCCCTCACAGCTACCACTCTTCTCCTGATGAGAAATAGATCAAGTTCTCACTCTCTCTGTAGGATGCAGCAACCTTGACATGCTGCGAGTCCGTGGGATGGTATGAAAGACAATAAAAGAAAGGAATGTGCTCACTCTAATTGGCAGGGGAAAAAATAACAAAGAAGCAGCAAAAAAATTTTTGTGAAGTAAATCTTGCTAGGGTACAGGCACACCTTAAGAGCTGTCCAGGTGGTGCTATTCCCCAAAAAACAAATTAATCTGAAGCATTGATATTTATCTCCAGGATTATGATGACCTTGCGTCAGCAATTTGCTGTCAGTGTTAACAGTGGCAGAACTGATACTCAGAAACTCCCCAAACATTTAAAGCAACACAGATGTCATATGTCTACTCCCAGTTAGCGACACGAGATATTAGTAAGCCCAAGGATAAGTTAAAAAAAAGTTTTATAAATCCTATATACATTCCTTTGCCTTCTGACTAATGAAATTACCTCGTGGGTTCATTTTCCCATTCCATTTCCTCCACCTAAAAGCAGCAGTTTGAGAAGCTCATTTCCATTACAGATGCTGTTGGTGCATAAAAGGAGAGTGCCTGTGGAGAAAGCTCTGGATTAGATGTGCTCCCTGTGGAGCACGTTTTTTATCAAAAACCATTTCTGATAAAACGTGCTATTTGAGTTATTTTTCAGTTGTAAAGAATCTCGTGCAAAACTACTGCAGTTGGGTCACGGTAATACAAAGGCTGCAGTGCCCCAGAGCTGGTGTATGAAGAAAAGTTACATCAGTGCTGCATAAAGAGATGGTCAGGACACTGCACAATCACAAATACAACTATGTGGAATTTTTCAAATTAGTACATTGCTCTCTTGAAATGTATCTATAAAAAAAATCAAAATAATTTGCCAATGTGTGTTGAGTTTTGTAAGTAGTTCAGCCCTTCCACATCTTCCCTCCTGCACAACTAATACGCCAAATGGAAATTTTTTTAGACCCATTTTTACCTAGTTCTTCCACCATAAGCCTGTATCTGTTTGTAGATTTCAGATTGACCATCCTGTGGAAATCTCAGTTGTTATATTTTAACACATTAGGGAGCTGGGTAGATAAGGAAAATGCTTTTCAGGCCCACTTTGAAAAAAGGCTGAAATATCCAGTTTGTGTAAAGTATATGAGATTCCATACACAGAGAAAAGTGATGGCATGTCCCAAAGGAAACATTTCAGGAGGAGTTAATCCTCATCACCCTAGTCATCAGAAACTCAGCTATAACCAATTAATCCTGTGGAAACCAAATTTCATCAGTTCCAGTCCTCATGACACTAGAATCTCAGTAAAACTTCCTTTTATGTCAAATGATCACAGAATCTCAGGATGGTTCAGGTTAGAGTGGACCTTAAAAGATAATCTAGTTCCAACTCCCTTGCCAGGGTCAGGGACACCTTCCACTAGACCAGACTGCTCAAAGCTCCATCCAACCTGACCTTGAACACTTCCACGGATGGGGCATCCACAGCTTCCTGTTCTAGTGCTCACCACCCTCACAGTAAAGGATTTCTTCCTAATATCTTATCTAAATTTACCCTTCTTCAGCTTAAGACCATCCTTCCCTTATCCATGTCCTACATGTCCTTGTAAAAATTCTCTCTGCAAACTCCTGAAAAAATTCCATAAGCTCCCTTTAGGCACTGGAGCCTTCTCTCCTCCAGCCTGAACAACCCCAAGTCCCTCAGCCTGTGTTCATGGGAGAGGTGCTCCAGCCCTTTGATCATCTTCATGGCCCTTCTTTGGACTCGCTCCAACAGGTCCAGGTTCTTCCTGTATGGGGGACCCCAGAGCTGGATGCAGCACTGCAGACGGGATGGCACCAGAGCAGATGGGCAGAATCACCTCTCTCCATCTGCTTCCCACTCCTCAACTAATGCAACCCTTTCTGGGCTGTGAACACACTTTACTGGGTCATGTTGAGGTTCTTGTCAACCAGTGTGCCCTTTGTCACATTCATGCAGCATCAATTATCAATCTTAAAAATAATGAGGGGGTTTTGTCCTCATCAACAGTAGGAACGTTACTCCAATATCTCACCACTCTGGACAAGTAGGCAGAAAGGAAGCAGCAAACAAGTAAAACAATAAAAAGTGGGAAGTAATCATGAAAATAAAGGGTTGAAATGTCATCCTCACCTGAGAGGAAGAACTTGAAGAATCTGAGAAAGGTGCCAAAGCATGACACAGCACTAATGATCGGCAAATGTAGGTGTTTCTCCTACAAAAGGAGAAATTTTGGGAGCTGATCATTATTTCACAAAGCTGTTTAGAGGGGACAAGGCAATAAAGGAACAAAAAGCAGTGTGCTGTGATGTGGTCTAAATTGAGTATCTTTCTTGAGTATCTTTTTTTTTTTTTTGAGAAAAAATATATAGGAATTTTTATTTCCTAATAAGGAAATGTCATGATTCCCTGGAAAATCCATGAAATATGAATTTATTAGGATCAGTGATGATTTTGACTGAAAGATTTTCAGTCATGCATTAAAGAAGGGAAGGAAATTTATTAAAGGGATTTTTATTCCAACTTTTTTTTTGAACTCAACATAAACTGCTTTGTGGCAGTTGAATAAAAAAGCCATATACTATATAAATCAAATTCATGTTCTCTTTCAAGCACTGAGGGTTTTTCTTATGAAAACTGTCTATATTTGTGAAGCCTGAATATTTTTTGCATACTTGGACTACAGAAAACGCAGAAAGTCATACAGTTGCAGTATATCAATATGCTAATTATGAAACAACCATGTGTCTACTTTAGTATTTTAGTTTCAACCAGGATTATGTTTCTGTCTCTGCTGACTGCATCTCACATCAGAGATTTGTCTTGGAGACTGCAAACCAGATTCCTTGAGGAAAGCAAACTGGCAGGTACTGTCTTGGTGTCTATGTAAGACACTCCAGCTACTAATGAGCAATAAATCCATAAAGCCAGAGCAAAGCTATTCTAGCATAATCCCCTCTGAAGTGCTTGCAGTATGTATGGCAGGTGCTGAGCATTGACTGCTTCAATCAGCAGATCTGCATTAGCAGTCTTGCTAATGTGGGCACAGCTGAAAGTGCCAGCACTCAGTGCTCGAGGGAACACAACCCATGGGGCAGTTCTGGGCTCTGGATGCCCAGCCTGGTCCTGTTTGCTCTGTGTGCCATGGTGGGACTGCAGTGAGCAACACTGTGGGAAGGCTTGGACCCATGGCCAGTGGCTGAGGGAAGGTGGACCCCAAGAGCTGCCTGAGCTGGACAACTCTGGGTCAGGATGGCTGGGTGTACTGTGCTAATAGAGACCACCTGCCCAGAAGCTACTGAGAAATAACTGTTCTTATGCTGAGTTGGAGACTCAGACAATGAGTTATTTGGGGCCAGGTTTGTCTTTTATTTCTCCCGAGAGTCTGATGTGTCTGTCTGACAAACGTAAAGCTCTGCTACTGCTGTTTTCAGAGGACTCAGCTTCCTTAGAAAAATAGGATATCTGCCCTGAATGTGGATTAATCATTCCTATAAACCCTGCTTTAAATTCAGATTAAAGAGATAATGTAGGAGCAGCCATAAGTTACTGGTAATGTGTACAAGAATGTTGTACTTTCTTCAAGGCAATAAAAAAATTAAGGAAAAACACAACAAGAAACACAGGGAAGGCCCCAATTTATTAAAGTAATCCTTTCTTTTTTTCATTAAAAAAAATGTTTGCTTTCTCAGGTGTAAGGCCTCATTCCAAGGGCTTTATTTTTAATGAAAAGAAACCACCTTGAAAAAACACACAGTAGTATATAATCCTACTAGACAAGCAGCCTTGTTATGTTTGTTAAATGATTTTCCCCTTCGTTGATTTCTCAGGCTTCTTAGACCATATAGAGCAATATAGGAAACAATTTCATTCTGAACATAGAAGAGGTAAGAAAACATATCACCATATAGACATTTGTACTCACCGATAAATGTACATATATATTCACATGCATGACCAAATAATCTCAAGCTTCTGTCTTTTGTGATTCTGGTGTACATATAGCTATAGAAGTATCAGTATCTGTATCATTTTGTCCATCTATATTTCTTTCTATGAATGATAAATAATTAGCGGTGTAGCTATAAAGCTTATGTATTTCTAGCCAATGACACCTTCAAGGTCCCTCTGCTGCCTACTGCTTGACCTTGGTTTAAAAGCACACAGAATGGAAACCTTGAAACCAAGATCAGCAGGATTCATTCTGACAGAAAACAGATGTAGCACAATGGAGAAAAATACACATTTAATTTTAATCCTTTTTTTTTTTAAACAGCCTGAATATTACCAGTTCTTAAAAAAAAATCCTAAAGTACAGATTGTCCTTCACACAAGTATCATACATTTTAATACTCCAATTAAATTTTGATTGGATAATATTTTAACTACAATAACTCTAGCAATATCTACATTATTCCTCTCTTTAGACATGGTAGCAGAAGAACACTGTGGAGGTAACATAACAAAGGGCTGTGGCCTTAAGATGAGCCTTCTTAATGGAAGATTCTCAACTTCATGAAAGTACAATAAGAAGCATTTTATTTCATAATGTTTGGACAGGAAGGTTATGAGACTGCAATATAGATAGATGATACAAAGTGCTGTGACCTCAAAGATACTGCTTCTGTCTTACATTACTTTTCAATTTTATGTTCTGTCTCAAGCCAGCTAATCTTAGGTATGGCTTAAAAGGCTTCTTGTTTTCTGAGAAGGAATGAAAACAGTTGAAGAGGTCAATAACTACCCAATCCCAGGTTTGAGGGTAAAAACTGGAATCTTTATTGAACATGCAAAATGCAATTTAAGGGTCTTGGGGGCAGGACATGCTAATGAGGAGGATGGGTTATGCTAACTAGGGATGGATTATGTTAACTAGGGGATTACACAAATTTCTGCTACAGTTACACAATTAGTTAATATTTCCCATAACAAGGATTACATGGGGGGAAGAGAACAAAGGGGTTTCTACATGATCTGATAACATCATCACAAAGTCTTTCCATATCTTGCTGGAGGAGACAGGAAAATCAACCTAGCTAAATATGAATAGGTCTTGCGAGGAAGGTCCTGAGAGTAAGGAGTTTCTCCCAGCTCCTGCTGTCCATGGCCCGCTACATAATCTCATCACCTCCTTCTCTGCTGATAGCTGAGCCCTGGATCCCAATAAACAGTATCTCTACAAAGTGGGGAACAGAATTTGAGACTGTATCATGTTACTGGTGTGGGTCCACATGATGAAATGGATAAAATCATGCCTGGCTCTCCAGCTGCACTTGTCCAGGGGAAACGATCACTAAATGCAAGTCTGTTCGAAGTCTTCCTACCAGGATGACTGCTTGCCACTGCATTATTTGGTGCTTTTATAGAGAAGAAAGTATAAAACTTTGCTGATATTGGTTGTCAATTTGGTGTTTTTATTGGGAAGAAAAGATAAACCTTTGCTGATATTTCTTGGCAATGTCACAAAAATGAAAGGGTACTTAAATAATGAAATGAGGCAGATCATGCATGCAAAGCTACCTGGGTTCCTCAAGCTGTTGGTGACCAAAGGAAGAATGCATCAATACTGTTGGTGCATGGGAAAAAGTATATAGGATAATGATCTTAAGGTTGTTCTGAAAGAGGCACTACTTAAAAGAATTAACTTAGATGATGCTAAAAAGAACTGGCATTACATTTGAATGGAAAAAGGAGGATATTCTAAAAGAGTAGAAAAATATTCTTATAAGGGCATCTGTAGGAAAAACATTGGAAGACAGTATATACATCCAAAGCCTGTTCTTCATAAGAATATGTGGGTATGGTTTGTAAAGACAGGAAGGTCTTGAGGACCTTTCTAGTGATGTGTGTAATTTAAAGAATTGCCATGTGAACATCTGAGTTGTGGAGGCACATGAAAATTAGCTACATTTCACAAATGCTTGAAGACTCAATATAACAACAACTCTTGAGCCCACTTTGACAAAGTAAAAGATGGCTAACAAATTGGAAGACTGGGAGGAATGTATTATTGTGAGAATTGAATCTTTCTTTCTGTCCTGCCACAAGACATTTCTGCAGCAGAAAGGACTATTCCTTTCTTTACATGAGTATTATAGAATCTAGCAATCCATGAAGAAATTCTTTACAGAAAGTGTAACCAGGCATTGGAATGGGCTGCCCAGGGAGGTGGTGGATTCTCCGTCCCTGGAGGTTTTTAAGATGAGACTGTATGTGGCACTTAGTGACATGGTCCACAGTGGTAGTGGATCAAGAGTTGGGCTTGATGATCTCAGAGGTCCCTTCCAACCCAGCTGATTCTATGATTCTATGAGTCAATGATTCTATGACAGACTTTCCCAATTTGTGCACATAGAACCATTTTCCAGTGCACATGCACAGACTTAAAGAATTTTCTGAAATTACTCCATTCTGTGAGTTACATTGAAGCAGCAAACAGGCTTCCAAAAGTTTCTTCATCATGCATTAAGTATCACACCATTCTCTTTTCTGTAATGAACATCTTTATGGACCTCAAATAACCAGTGTGGTCTCTTCCCAAACTGTTTTTCAGTTTTTCTATTTATTCAATTCAGTTCTGCTCTGATGACGGTCTTAGCCCTGTAATTAAACCCTGCAAATGCTTCCTTCTGGTGTTTTCAGGCATCACCATGTCATGGCTGGTCTCCCAGTTCAGCACAGAACAAACTTCTCTTTTTGCCTTTTAATAGGAAAACAGAAACTTTAAATCTCCATTTCCTTCGGAATCACCATCCTCAGGTGTAACCAGAGAGTCTTTGTCATGCCAATTTTAGTAAGCTGTTTTTCATCTTTGTTTCCATTTCTGTGTGCACATATACTCAACATACATTTATACCCACACCTGAATACTTCTGAAGCTCAAAAAATTTTGACTGTAGTACTAAGTAAAATATATGAAAGAAAGTACTTTATTTATTCTGGGAATACGATTATGTATAGTTGAATAGGAGACTCATCTGCTGTATTACTACACACAGCCTTTTTTTCCCTTTCTATTTTCTTCTTTATAAAATGAATTTTTCTGTGTGAAAAAAGGCAGATAATAATGAGAGCTTTAAGCACAAAATGTCTGATAATGACAAGAGCAATGAGAAGAGAAGCAAGATGGATAGGAGAATAAAGACACTGAAAGAAAGGCAGAAAAATATCCTGGAAATCTCCACATAGGCCAAGGAGTATATTATTGACTCTGAAGCACAAACTGGATTTATGTAATTTTATCAATTGCACCTAATTACAAGGGTGAATGTTGGCAGAGGTAGGAAATACTTCAATAAATTGTCATGCTTACTATTTCTCCCTTTTTATTTCTTTTTATTGTAAAATACTTTAAATTAGCTTCTGGTTAAGATCATTTAATCTATAAAACCATAAATGACCCATAGCATGTTTTTGAAGGCAAAATAAGCTCCTAACCTGAGAGATGAATAAGAGGAGTCTGAGGTATTTTTATCAAAGCAGCCTAAGAAATGGTGCATTGCAGACTTCAGCTAAGATAGTGCAATCAAAGAGAAAGCCAATTGATCAAAGGAAGAAAAGGACAAATATCAACTTTTTTTTTGGCAATTAGACTTCTAAATTATTGTGTGGGATTCACAGTTTTGGAAAAGGTTAAGTAAGAGACTTTGCACTGCAGAAACAAATATCTTTTGGGGAATTCATTGCTGATCCTCTGACCATTAGGTTGCTGGAACAAATGCTGGAACTGGGGACCAGTCTCCTCACTGGCTATTGTGATGCTGGGTAGGATATGACATTACTTGTGACTGTAGTAAAACACCATTACGTAGCTAGCATGGGATGTATTTCATCCTTTTAAACAATTAAATAAATTAGATTTTTTTTTTTTTTTAAAGTGAACTGATCTTGACTGGCTTATGCACTTATGCACTTTGCTTTATACTTTGGTTTTAGAATGCTTCTTTAAGCTGCTTGATCACAAGTAGAAGTTTCCCCTTGGAAGCTGCTTATGTTTTTTGAAGAACTATTCATGAATGGGGGAGATGTCATCTTCTTATCTTTTGAAGTGGTGTATCTCAAGAAGTCTGGTTCAGATTTGAATTAATCTAAAGTTCTTGTAGGCAAACACAAAGCACTGGCAATTCTATAAATAGAGACAGTTCTATAAATAAGGAGAAGCCAACTATTCATACATTCCAAAATGTATAGAGATCACTGTATCGCGAGAAATAAGAAAGGAAGTTCAGAATATTAGAATACATAGGGCACACTGTCTTAATTAGATTTTGGTATCAATTTAGAGCTTAGAAAAACATATTAAGGCTTGATTCAAAAGGAAAAAAACAATACATCTGATTTTCTAAGTAACAGCTGACAGTTTAATTTCAGTGGTGGCTTCTAAATTATAATTTGATAACAGGTTGTTTTTTCTATTTCAAATGAGGTTCCGTAATAAGTCCTACATTACAGTGAAACAAATAAGACTTTAACTTTGCTCAAGATCTTAGGTCAGGACTTGCATTTTTAAATAATATTTATGATTAATCTTGAAATTAGTATATTCAAGCTACTTTTTAAATATTAATTAGTATTAACCTTGCTTTCAAAATAATATGATTTATGTAACACCTGAAAAATATTGAGCAGAGTGTGAGGCTTCTACTTATCAGCTGAGTTAAGCAGTTCAGCGAGTCAGACTTCAAGCATTCGGAAATTTTTAAGAAATTAACAACTTGAACCCATGCTTCCCAGTCAGTATGTATATATGGACTTGGCCATACTTGTTTATTGACACTGCAACAGCCCAGCAGCTCCTGAGGCTCCAGTGTGTGAGTCTTACTGAGGAGCCCTCACACTGCTGGAGAACTGCATTGGTTGTGTCCCCAGTAAGCTCTGTTACAGTGTAAGACATGCCTCTGGACATCCTTAACCACGGAATTCAGTTCCAAAGTTGTGTGTAATAATGTCTCAAGATAGACCCAGCATTACAGAGCTTCAGAGACCTCAGGCAGCTGCCTCCATTGTCAGTGCTTACCTCCAACCAGTTAATAAAATGACCTTAGATCTGAAAATCCATAGTTAACCATGGCATTATGCATGTTCTATATTTATATAATAGTCATAAGTCACTTTGGGCAGTCCATTTTCAGGCGATGACTGCCTTGCTCTCCAGACTGAAATCTCTATTCCCTCAGCCTTGTGACTCATAATGCACCTTTAGTCATATTTTAACCTTCAGCATTGTACTCTGTCACATCTCATTGTTTAATAAATGCTGTTGAGCACAGAAACATCGCACCACCAGATAAACCTCATTGACTTCTGTGTGAAAAACAAATTCACTTGCTTAGTTTTTAATAAGAGTTCCCTTTAATTTGAATGCTTAATATGAATGTTCCTCTTTGACATGAATGATGCATGCATGCCCTTGAGATGCTTGCTAGATAATAACAAAAATAATGGCTGTATACAGAAGGGTAAAAGAAGATATTTTTTGCCATATTATAAAACATTATTGGTTCACTGGGTTTCATCTCATTAGATTTAATAATTCTTTTTTTCAAAGTCAATTGACCTATAAAACATGATAGATTTGGGGGAATGACTTTAATCTCTTTACATTCGGAGACACCTTCCCTACCTTTAATGTATTTTCTATGGAATCTAGTGAAATAACGAAAAGGTAAAGGAGCCCTGAAAAGCAGTTGGTATTTCAGATGTATCCATAATTTATTCTGTGGCTTTACAAACTATATGTATTTACAAAACTAAAATTTATGGGAAAAAAAAGTCCTATGCTTTTTCAAAAAGGAGAAGTTATTGAGGAATATGATATCGAGTTGAAATATCTCATCAGTCAAACATCGCATTAACAAAAAGACAGTGGGAATTTACCTTATATAATCTCTAAAGGTAATCTCTTTTTCAATTTGCCTTTTCGTTGTTTTTACCCTTGGTTCAGTGTTCACCCCAAGAGTACTTCTACTCAGATTTCAGAACCTGCTTCAGGATTTAGGGAAATTAATTGGAAAACCCTCTTGCTGAGAGTTTATGGAAGTGAAGATCTCATTGAGGTGATAAGCTTTACTCATATCCTAGTGAGAGACAACGAGAGACTGAGTGGGATACTAGCAAGCACAGACTCACCTCTGCAACTGCAGCCAAGGAAAAGTGTCATTAAATTCCGTGGCCTTTGCTTCATTAGTAGTTAGTACTTGCTGTGGCTTCATTTTCACACCACAAAAAACAGGAATGGGAGCTTGGCCAAACCTCTAAAGGGTGCGATGTGGCAGCACGCACCACGTTGCTGCTCCTTTGGATACCAAGCAGATGCAGCTCCCTTAACTACATTTGTTTTCGCTGGTGTCTCCTGCAACTCGAAATGAGGGGATCCTGAGGAATAGGGTGATGGAGATGGTAACTCATTCAGGTTGTATCTTGGCTTAAACACACTCCCCAGACATTACAACGAAATCCAAGTGGTTGACAGACACTGCTCCTTCCCTTTCACCAAGGGCTAGAGCACTACTACATATGCCTAAAGTTAAAATGTTCTTAGTAGCCCTTCAATTAACCAGAACATTTGCAAATAGCTTTCTAAGCTTTAACCTGCTTGCTTTTGTCCTTTTCCAGCTGCTTTGATGGATTACCCAGATAGGATAAGCAGGTGACAAGAAAAATGCTTTCAGAGGTGGGAAAGTGAGAAGTTCGCAGTGCAGAAAATGCATGTCCTCTAGTGCTGCAGTCTAAATTTTAATTTAGCAACTAAATCCTAAAGCAAAGAAAAAAGTCAAGATTCCTGCAGTGGAAAGCAAATCTAGTTTGTTTTCCACATTTGGAAGCCAACAGCATTATTACCAGTGGGAGAGAAGGACCAATTCTATTTTCTAGCTATGTCCAAAGACTGCACATAGGTAACAACAAAAAATTCACATTGTTATATGAAATCTTCAGTAGCAGCTGGGATCAATTTCTCCCAAACAGAAAGTCAGAGTGAGGATCTAGTGCTTGGCACTGTATCAACTGCAGAGGAAATAAGCATGCAATTGAAAGTGGAAGTTCAATGGTCTGTGAGGGTAGGACATCGATGGCAAACCAGAATATTGTGAGACTGAGGCATGTAGGAGCTACAGGGCCTTGAGGAGCATCCAGGAGGCATTGACAGCTGTTGATAGACGAAGAGATGACCAGAGTTGCTGCAATTGTCTAAGGCAGAAGTACCAGTAATATTGCTCAGACTAGGAGAAGGGACAGTGTCTAAAGCTGACACTCATTTCTCTGACTGATAATGCCAAGAGTAGCATCCATCTTCTTATTAATCTTGGAAGACTGATGTGTGAAATCTGAGCTAATTATGGACTGACTTTCAAATTTTTTTTTCTTTATCTTGGGCCAAAATAATTTAAAGAAATTTAGAGCAGAAGCTACAAAATATCAGCTTCCTCTGAACGTGTTTAATGGGGCAAGTGGCTCCTCCATGCAAGAATTTTATTGACATGCTTCCCAAGAAGGTGATAGCAAGGTCAGCCTGCATGTCTTGAGCCATCAAGTATAATCTGTGCAAAGTATGTCCAGTTCCTTTTTAAATCCACAAGATGTGAGTGCTCAGCACCTTTCTGAAATCCAGAGGGGATGGGTGACAAAATGTGCAGCAGACTTCTGGTGACTAAATACAAATATGTAAAGTAACTCTAAAATGCGTCCCATAATCTGCTTTTACAGGCTTAATATTCGAGGCTGAAAAAAACTTTGGTGTTTTTTTAGCTGAAATTCATTAAGGTGATAAATAGCAAAACAAACATTAAACAGTAAACAAAGGGTATAGCAAATAGTATTGTATTCAAAGTTTCACCTTGGAAAAAAAATGACAGTCTCCTCAAATCACACGGGACTTGCAAGTATTAAAAAATATAATAAGAGAGAATTTGTGAAAATATGCAGGTACACTGTTTCACTGCATGCCTTCCCTAACTGGAAAAAAGAAAGTAGAAATGAAGCACCCTGGTTTCTCTGCTAGTGTTAAACAAAGATGGATGACAAATATCACTGAACTGGGTAATAAATAATGCTCTCTGTAATCTTAAAAAAAATTGGAAAAAAAAACTTCTTTTAATTCTATGGGATTTTTCTAACGGGTGAAAGTATTTTGATACTATTTAGTACAGTTCAGTGAAAAATTACTTTCTTAATAGAAGCTTCAGGGGATTAAAAGCTATCCAAACATTAATCTTGCATATCATGCATCATTAGCAGAACTAAAAATTCTCATATTCTACAAGGATTTGGAGCACAGCTGTAGAATACCCAGAGCACACCTTCTAGAAGCAGAAATTAAGCAGCTGGTTGCATGGTTTCAAATAGATGTCAGCTCTATTATTCAAAAGGTTGCTTACTAGAACAGCAATTTCACCCTTCCCGTTCCAGACATCATCAGAGCAGGTGAGGAGATAACACTCACTTTAAAGCCCTAGTTACCTTGTTTGCTGAATCAGGACCATCACTGGGGTTCTTGATCTTTGGCATAGGATTATTTCTCAGAGGCATGTGGAGATTTGGATGGTGATGCCAGTGAAGAAGTATTGACTTTGTAGCAGCTATATTTATTAAAAAAGAAAGCTGTTAAATTATTTTGTGATCTTTGGGGGAAAAAAAATAAATCAAGAGACTTTCCTCAAGAGCCTTTTTCTCAGTAACCCTGAGTGCTGTGATTTGAAATAAGGCTTCAGTAATGTACTTAGCAGAGAAAATTCTGAGTATTCCACTGGACATAAATAAAAAGACTAAAAGGTTCCTGTTACACAATGAGATTTTTAAAGATATGAAAAGCTTTCAGGCCTTGGTTAGGAGGCTGAGGAAGAAATACACGAAGGAAAGTGCTTACTATGCTTACCATGTAACTGTTTTTTAATAGGTTGTAATAATCTCCTGACTCTTATATAATTGTTTGCACATTAGTGTACCCTGCTTAAGGCAGAGGAGAGAGGAGGGAGAGGAAACTGGCTGATTTGTTCTTTTCTTTCTCTAGAACTGTCTCACTACACAATCTTAAAATAAACTAAGATGTGAGGGACCTCTGGAGGCCACCTGGCCCAAACTCTTGCTTAAAGCACACACATTTTAATGTTAGATCAGGTTGCCCAAGCCTTGTCCAGTCCACCATGTCCCTGGGCACCTGTCTACCAGCAGCACCAGAGAAGGGGGTGACCACTTGGTCTCTCCTAACCATAGTGCCTGCTTCTGAAGAAGCCTCTCAGAAAATGTATATCCCCCCTACCTCAAAGGATCAGAGAAGTTTAAGTCATCTACTCCATCCCTAACAGGTCCATATAGGATAATTCCCCTGCCTCTTCTGGTTGTGAAACAGAGATTTGGAGCTCCCCACCCTCTTCCCATCCAATACAGTGAGGACTCTGTCCTGCCACTCACCTGCAGACACATTCTTGCTAGCTCAGGTAACATAGCTTGAAGAGGTAAAAATTGCAATCTCCAATGCAGTCATGTCAGCAGGACATCCCAGTGAGTTACACTTATAGTGCCAAAAATGCATTTTAAACATACAGCTTCCTTTCCTCAAAATTCATGGCTTTACTGTGCTGGCTTTTCTCATAAAACACAGATCTACCTGTATAACAGCAACTGTTTTCTGCCAGGGAAGTCAGACCCTAAAATAGCTTCTCTAAGATAAACCAGAAAATTTCTTCTACATAACTAATGCCTACACCAAAAATTACACTGATGTAACTGTACAGATGGAGCAATAAGTTTCCTCAAGATTGATTCTTCACTGCACTTTCAAGTCTGGTTGCCTGAAGTTAGACTTCTCAATCTATTTTCTGGCACATAGACAAGTGATCTGATTTTCATGTCTGCTCAGCACTCAGCAGATTCCCAGGAAACAGTTTACTTTTCAGTCACTAATGCCACTTTCAGAAACACTGCAAGACAGACAAATCTGGGTCAAAGGGTATCCTCCAACTGTTTACATTATTTATCTGCTCATCTTGCCTAAAAATAGAACAAATGCTGCCGATTTAATTAATTTTCACTCCATAAATTAAAAAAAGAAATCCCATACTTAAACAGCATCTCACATTAAGACTCTTCTCTAGCATCTGGGAAATAGTACAAGCAAAATGACATTCCTAACCAATGTGATATATGATTCCTCCAAGGAAAGAAACTTGGGACCACAGATACAACATTTTCTCTTTCTAGTTATTACAGATATTATTAAGTACTGCATACAGCTTTCTGTTAAAGTATTTATAAATGTCTTTAGAAATCTCTTTATAATTGAATTGTATCTATAATTAAAGTATTTATAAATGAATTTTAAGTCAGAATGTTTTAACAGGAAAGATTACTAAGGCTAGGTAGTGGATAAAAAATTAACAGCCACAGATGAAAAAAGTATGTTTTCTGGTTTCTAACTAGTGCACATGTGTACACACTCTCTCTCGGGAAGCATAGCCCAGGAGGAGTGGCAGTGTGGGATGTGTTGCCTTCTGGCTTCTTTCCTGCTGAGGGGCACGAGTCAGATCAGGGTAACTGCTGTGGGAAGAGAAGTATTTGGGAAGTTCAGACTGTTTTCCCAGAGGAGTAATTGATATGATTGGAATCACTGATTTGCCCTTCAGTTGCTAATGTAGTGCTGTTAATATATGTTGCCCTTCATTTAAAATTTCTGGCACTGTCACAGCTTAGTCCTAAAAAAATTTGGAACACTGCATCTTAGATTGTTGGAATGGCTCATTCATATCTTTTTATATCATTTTACTTGCTGCATTTGAACACAATGAAGAAGTCTGACTGTCTGCTCTAGTTAGGATTTGTTGTAGTGCTTTTTCTTAAGTCATTTCTGACCTTGTTAATGTTGTTTAGTGTCCTTGAGCTTAGCTTTAATCTTAAATAAGAGCACAAGAAATGTTACATTTTCAAAGACACAGCTGAAAAGCCATTGACAACAAATATTGTAATGTTTTTATTCCATTTTTAAACTCTTCTACTTGTTAGGAGCTCTGATTCAACCAAGTTAACAAGGTTATCAGATTATATGTCTATTGTCTTGTTGTGACTTCCCTGGCTGAGTTCCTGCAGTAAACAGCACTGAAGTGATGATTTGTTCAAGCAGCAGAACTGGAGGGAGCCGGCGGGAGGGACGAGGGTCATGGAGCTGTCAAGGCCTCTGCAGCAATGGGAGCTCTACCTGCGGCCAATATTAATCAGCCTCTTGCTCCGTGTGCTCTGGGGAGTCACTGATGGTCTGTCACAGCCCAGGAGCCAGGTCTGGGAATCTGCAAAACATTTTCACAAACTAAAGGGCACACAAGCAAGCAGGATATTGCAGACATTATTTATCCAAGTTGACACATGCCAAAGGCCTTGAAAGGGAGGTAATTAAACATGTTTAAAAGTGATTAGACCTATACATTAATTTAAAAATATGTTTCCCCTCACATCATACGCCAGAGTGCCCAAGTTATGAGGGTAACTATTTAAATTACCATTAAAAAGGAAACATCATTGCGTGCTCCCTTTTCTGCTCTTCTGTGTAAATGCCAGGTGCATTTAGCTTTCCTCTAAACATTGTCATAAACTTGCTGTCTCCCTACTGGCATAATTAATATATGCAACTGTTGCTATCTAAAGAACAGAGGACGCCAGGGCAGCAGCTGCACAGTTGGAGAACTCACATGAGCATCATGCCAGTTGGCTGGCAATTCTGATCAGTTTTTGTGCTCTCATGATACTTTGAGAAACAGAAAAAATATTAACTCTTGTTACAATATCAGTTGGTAATATGTAAGTAACAGGACTAACTCATGGGACTACGACAGGATTTACAGCAAAATTCAGTATTCAATTTTTTTTCTGGAATGGTGTACATGAAAGTACAGAAAATCATGGTGCTCTTTTCCCTTCTCCTTCCTGCTCCCAGAAACTGTCAAGCATCTGATGTTGCTGTTTATACTCTTGCCAATAACTAATGATTAGTTGAAGACACCAGTGGGTCCCTTTGCAGGTACCAGATAGACATAGGACACCTTGAAAAACTTTAGAGGTTTTATTCAATAGCTGTAAATGCTAAAATTTGTAGTGTTTCTTTGGACCTTCAATGACAGAATGATAAGAAAGCTCACACTATTCAGTTCTACACTGACAATTAGGTTGTGGCCAGCATCCTTCTTCTGAACAGGATGGTTCATAAATTGTATTCAAGTATGATCTCATCTTTAACACACCCAAATTACTGCTGCCCATAGGAAAAATATGTGCTGACAAGGGCCAACAGCACCATCACTTGAACCCTGTGTGAAGCTTTTACCTTCAGTAGGGTTTTAGCAGGTGTGAGCACAGTGCCAGGCCCATGTCTTGTCCCACAGAGCTGTGTGTCTCCAGCTGCGTTTCCAGCATCGTGTCCTCCACCTCTCTCCCCTATTTCTCCTCCTCCTGTGGCTGCCACTCGCCCTAGTGGTGCCTGCCCCGTCCCATATGCTCCCCAGTTCCTCTTTCTATTTTCTTCTTATTTCCCATGTTACACAAGTTTCTTGACTGTTCTCATTTTCTAAATGATCTCTAGGTCTTTTGTAAGTGCTTTTTCCAGGGAATGTTGCTTCAGTTTGATCTTTCAGCCACCAAAATCTTTGTATCCACTGTTTGTTCCTCACCCTTTTAATTAACTTGTGCTTCAGACTCGACTCAGTCTCCCATGTCACTGTAGATTTTGGATTCATTTAGAAAAAAACCCAAAACCCTCAACCCAACAAACAAAACCCTGCTGTTTTATTTCAGCGGAGTGCTTTCAGGGGGTCTTAACCTGGGAGGGGCAGGGAGTGTTGAACAGCCCTTCTGCCTACAACCCTCTGTGTGTGCCAATGCACCTCAGAGCTGCTGTCACAGTGCCCAAACTCAAAACCACCAGAGATTTACCAGTATAAAGCACCCAATTGCCTTCAAAACCGGGGCAGAGTAGGGTACTCAACTGGGGTATTCTTTCTACTTCTCTGTTACATAGTAATGTTGGATGCCACAGGTGGAGATAAGCTAAAATAATGGAAGGTGGATTCTTTCTTCCATTCTCTACCCACAGGGAGCTCTCTTGGGGTGGTACCTGTCTGTCCTCCCAACCTCCCCCAGGCAGGGTCTGTTTCCTGTCCATTTTATTCTCTCCCCCCAACTGAGAAAGAGTCAGCTGTGCTGAAATAATCCTTGTCCTCACCCAGCTGTGCTCCAGTTAGTATTTTAAAAAAGCCTACTGTAAAATGCTAATGAGGGCACTTCCAGACTGCTTTTTTAGGTAGCAGGATTCTCACAGGGTGTGTATACCAGGTACAAGAACAGCTTTATAATTTCAAAAAAATCCTCTGGCTCTAGACAAAGCCTTGCTGTGTCACATTCATTTTAGGCCATTGCAGTAAGATATTTAACTCTGAGGCTGTTTGATGTTGCTTGCTTCCTAACATTTCAAATCTATTTTACTTTCAGGTCAAATACAAACAGGGCACTTATTGTTCATTACAACTAAGCACATGCTACTAGAACTCATAGGGTGTCAAATCTGACTTTTTCAAAGGGAAATATCAGAGTATCCAGAAAGTTTTGTGTATGCGTTTTTCTTCTAAATACTGGTTTTCATCAGAACTTCACCCTTGGTAATTTTCTTTGTGCCAGTAGAGTTTCAGTGAACAGAGTTAAAAACGGCTCACATGGGGATGTCACCAAAATGTATTATCCCCACAGGAGCAGATAAGTGAGTCCAGTCTTTACGATTCAGGAAACCGTGATCTGCACAAAGGGCACCAAATGCTTCAGTAGAGACTTTGAATCTCCAGATCTTTTGAAGATTTTATTTTCAAAACACTGTTGTGAGAGAGACATTACAGTTACAGAGACCCAGGAGAGTTATTCACCACTGTGGAGTACAGAGACATCTTACTCTTCTGGATTCCACAGCCTGAAATCCCTCTTGAAGAACTGCACCTTTAACCTTTCAAATCAAACACTGCAGCATCCTCTACAACAACCAGTGAGACCTTGCTACCCCTCATCCCTCAACCCCCTATTCCCAAAAAAGAGCAAATAACAAAACCAAACCCAAATTCCACAAAATAGAGAGAAAGAGAGAGAGAGAATGAGAGAAAGGACTATGTTTCACATGGGAAACTCCTGGCTAGCACCAGACCATCACAAACGATCTGCTACAATAGGTAACAAATTTTTTGTGAGTCAGCAATGCCCTGTTGTTAAAAACATGTACTACAAATTAGGATGCATAAACAAGGTTATTATTTTCAAGTCAAAGAGTGTTTCGTCTTTGCTCAGCGTAGTGGGGACTTGGCTGTATCAGACTCTGGGTACTGTGCTCAAAATATAGTGAGTGTGCACAGAAAAGTAACAAGATGGTCAAAATGATTCTTACATTGCTGGTAAGGAAAAAATCACACTCAGTGGGTGCATTCTTCTCCATTCTGGAAATGACAGGAAGTCACAAGCTTTAATTGTCATTAGAAAGGTGAAAAGACAAGATGGGCAACTGTGTAGCAACCAAAAAAATGCCTTGGAAAGTTCAAGGGAATTCTGTCTATGTAGTTTTTTAAGAACAGGATAGACACATCTCTGGTAGAAGTGACATATAGAGTCTCGGTTTCCTCAGGTAGAAGGGGAAATCTATGCCATTCCTATTTTGCATGAGAGTTTTACTTACCAAACTTCCAGGTCAAAGGGAACAAACCCTGTTCTGTAAAGTACACTTTGCATGCTCAGCTGAGTCCGGAAAGGGAGATGGTTGGGACATTGTTGAAGTGAGTTTTCAGTTTTCATCTAGACACTGTCCAACCTAGGTTTTTTTCAGCACAACCTGAAGTAGCGTCGCTGTTTCTTTGAAAAAGTATTCATAAAATTAATTATGTTAGTTTTGGGTGTTCTCAGAGATGAGTTGAAAGCAAGCAGGAATTCTGGAGGTATGAACTTTGAATGTGATTACTTAGCAGCTTTTTATCTCCACGCATCCTTAAGAGCAAAGACTTTCTTGGAAAGATGATGGGCAAGAAGGAAGATTCAGGGACCCACAGGCTGCTCAGCTTGACCTCAATATCTGAGGAACCAATATTTTTGGAAGTCACTTCCAGCCATGTGAAGAACAGGAAGGTGGATTTACTCAGGGCAGATTGTGCCTGACCAACCTGATTTCTCAACACTGGACTGGAGTTTTCTTTAACAACATGCTTAACACAGTGGGTTGTTTTGTAGAGCAGGATGAGTGAAGGACAGCAATATCCATGCAATCCTTCTGTTTGAAACTAGTATTTAAACTAAAAGTAAACGGTCAGGCAACTGGGGATTAAGATGCTTTTCCAGTGTTGAGACTGTGATCTCGTTGTGTGAGCAGAGAACCTACAGTAAATCCTGGTGGTGCATCAATCCTAATGACAGCTCATCCTATCTGCTTCCCGGCTGTTTACCTGAGAGGCACAAGGAGAGAGAAAAGATCTCTTTGACATTAGATGTTTTCCTTTTATGTTTGATTAGGCATACTTGAATTTCTCAGCCTTTTCTATCCTGGGAGCATATTGGGGTGTGTCCTGTTTTGAAGTAGACAGTATATGCCTGCTAAATGTGTATCTTATCCCCTGCCTTTCTTCCCTTATGGAACTAGAAATACACAGCATGAGCCTATAATTTATTTAATATTATTACATATGTTTCACAACAAAGTCTAGCTGCCCTGTCATAACTGAACTACCATTCTGCAGAATTCAGCAACAATAAAATGTATCTTTTACTTCAAACAAGCTTTAATTTGAATCACAAATTCTTTCATGTCTGATTTATCAGCAGTACAGTAAGGGTATCCAGGAGTGAATCACTTTCCAATTCAAGCTCTACAATACTACTAGCTTATTGAAATTATGTATATCATACCCCATAGGCATGTCAAGTATACTGCTAAAATTTCAGTGGACAATTCCACACCATGCAATATTACTAAGATGAGATGGTGCTTTATTTGAAGTTCATGCCTATCAGCCATAAGGCACATGGCTCTGAATGCAAAAAGGATTTTAAAATAATCTTTTTAAGAAGTTTTTATAGGTTGACTACCAGACTGAGTCATTTGTGGCTGGAGACAGATGACATGCCATAACCTGATCAGTGAGGGTAATTTTTTCATATGCATACTATAGAGCCCAACATAGCTGGGATAACCAAACCTTTAGGGCTCATAACATACAGGACTTATAAACTGATTAGGACTAATCTAACAGACTCAGGTGAGACCTCTGCTCCTGACACATCCTAAATCAAAACTCAAACCAGAGGAAAAAATAACCATCCTTCATGACACCAGAGTTTGGTACATTTTTTAGAATCTCCAGTGTATTTTCCTAGCAAAACATAGCTTTTGTGAGTTTGACATCTGTTTGTTAGGTCCCCTTAATATTTTTTTTAAATGTTGGAAAATTTCAGTAACAGTGATACAGATTTAATGGCCTCAGAGATATGTCTATGACCCTCATATGCTGTTATTCTAAGCTATTATTTCTGATTGATCTTATGCAGGATGTGCTTCCTGGGCCAAGAAATGAGAGAGCAGAAATTCTGTAAGACATGGCATTCCAAGAAAAACCCCTACACATCCCACATGTATGCTATGCTGAAAGACTCTCAGCATGATTGATGTATTTTGGACATTAATACACAAAACCACACACACACAAACACAAATTTTATTTATTTTCAGTGTTCAGTAAAATCTAAAATACAAGATTTAGTTATTAGAGTTCCTGTTTTTAGATCAGAACCACTGTTGGGATTAGATACCAATAAATATAATAATTAAACACTATAAAAAATTCTGCAAAACTCTGGGCAATAAGTCTTTATTGGCAGATCTCCCCCTCTGATTCTATCTCATCTATTTAAATTGTATGCTTTACAAGAAAGGGACTCTCTCAAAACACATTTTCGTAAAACCCTTACCAGAGGGTTTACTGAGCTTGGTCCTCTGGGCATGAAAATAATAATAAAAAAATCCTGTAATAGTATTTTTTCCAGACTATTATGTAAGAAAAAACACAAATCCCTTATATATGTAGGATTAATGTTCTGTCAGGGTGGTAACTCATAACTCTATCTTGTGTGTGGTTCTCTTGAATAATGTGTTTGCTCTACTCAACATAAATAGGCTTTTGTAAAACGAACAAAACAGAAAACTTAATTTAAACCTCAGAAAAAAAATAGTTCTTATTCCACCCATTGCTCTCCCATCTTATTACAATTCAAGTCCTTAGAAAAGCCAAAATATTTCTGGGCAGTCCAGATTGTTTTGCTTAGTGCTATTACAAAGCATAAAAAATGCAGAAAAGAACAAAATTAATAAGAAAATAAGTTTTTGAGGATTATTAAAATCAAAGTGTTTTAATGAATAGATTTAAACTCTTTATGTCATTACCTCTAAGAGAGGAATACCTTTTGCCAGATTATGAATTTTAATTATAGTAACGTTACACATATGTTTGACCATTTGTCTTGTGGGTTTTGGGTTTATTTTCAAAAATGACTTGTTCTTAGCCTGCAAACTCTTTGGGATGAGGTCTGTCTTGGAGTCTAGTGTTTGCAGAGCCTAGAAATAAGCAGTACAAATAATCATAATTTAGCGAAATTTATGCAGTTATAAATAAGGGTGATAGTTGGGTCATCCTGTCCCAGAAACATTTTTCTTACCAGTGCTGATTTGAAGCATTTTTGGCATTTCATTATTACCTTTTTTTCTGGTTTTGCCTGGGAAATATTTCTTGAGGAGATTTGGCAACAGGCTTGACTGCTTTCCATTAGGAATGAGTTGTTTTTCTTAGCAGGGATACAAAGGAATGGAAGAATATGGTTTCATGTCATCTCAGTTTTGTGGGACCAGGGCTTGGATGTGCAATATTCAGGTGACCTTCCATGGCAAGTTATGAAATAAGCTGTGTTCTTTCACTCTCTCAAGTGCTTAAGAAATTATACAGATTCTCTAACTTTGTGTAAGGTATTAAGCTATCTTTGGCAGTTATGATGAATTAAATATAGTACCCATGCATACCTTCTGACTTCGGCCCTTCTGGAAAAGTCTGTGAAATGATACCCTGACTTCAAGGTATACACAACAGAAACAAGAACAAAAAATAACCCAACTACCCAAGAGAGTGGCACATTTTTAGATGTCTCCTTCCTTGCAGCACAGAGGGGCAAAGGGTGGAGAATCTCTGTACATTATAAAAGGTGTTGAAAATGCCTGCAATGTCACTGCGTGAGTGGGATGCATTTTTCTGAGATAACATGCTGTGAGTGTTACACCCTCACAGACATGTGTTCTTCTCTTTGGATACACACTGTAATACCCTATCTTGTCCTTTTCACTCTGATTACCCTGCAGGCCAGTAGAGGCAGGTGGGAGGATAAGTGTATAGTTAGATAGTAACAAAATGTACTTGCTAATTTTTCAGTGTGTCCAGTCTTTCTCTGGTGATGGAAATATGGTGATGAATTAAAGTTGGTTGTTTTTTTTTCTCTATTTTGCTTGTCTATTTATATCTTTTTATTAAGAGGTATAGTCAGAGATGGAATTGAAACTCCTTCCCTTTTTCCAGTGTTCAACACTCATGAATTTTGTGCATGCTTAAAATCAAAGCTGTGTCTAAGAATGATAAACAATCCAAATTGTCCAAACAATCAAACAAATTCCTTAGGCTGGAACTGTGCACACTGTTGATATTGAAAAGGATGGAGCTGGGGTGAGAAAACCTGCCTTATGCTATCTGAAAGAAAAGCTGCCTTACACTTGTGCTGAAACATGTCAGATTGTGATGTGAAATCCAGATTCATATTTGGTTGCTTGTATTTATCTTATGCTTTACTTGAGTAGAAGTTTCAAACAACAGAAAGATACTGCTTGGCTATTTACACCAGAAGTTTCTTTAGTTTCTTGCCTATTATTAAACTGAAGACCAACAGTGATTTTTGTGAGCTGCAAAGAAATCCTAGGTCTTACAATTCAATCCTGACAGAAGCTGAAGAGAAGCACACACAGACTATTGATGTTCTTCATGTCAATACCAACACACATTTGAATAATTGCCCAACTTTATGGCAGGTTAACAGCAGCTTCTGAGTGTCTTAGGACTGGAAACAAAATGACACTGATGTTAGATTGTCTTTCCTTTCTAAAAAAAAAAAAAATTATGTTTTTATTTACTTTGAAATTCTTTCAGAATAGCATTTGCTTTGGTTTAAACTGTGAGTGAAATGTAGAAGGTTAATGCATTATTAGCCCATTCTACCACTTATGCTAAGCTTTTCAGTTTTTGTTATCTTCTGCTTCTTACAGATTAACCAGAAAAGAATTAATAGAAATACCAAAGCTGAATAGATAACAGTGTTAATCTACTGACTCTTTGTTTGTTCTGCTTCACAATTTTTATTCATCTTAAGGGAGGATGAAAAATCAGACAGATACAAGTGTTTAAGGCACTAGGCTGGTCTGTGATTTGGAGACTCATTCAGTTGCTTGCTCTGAAACACACTTCTGTGACCTTAGGCTCTTACAAAATGAAAATAATAACACTATGTAGCTCACAAAATGTTGTGAGAATTAATACATCAAATATTTTGAGATGCTTCAAAAGGATGGGGACTAGATGGGTAATGAAGGTAAACCAGCAGGTGAATGTATATCTCTTTTTCTAAAGAGGAAACTTACTCTTTAAAAGCATTGAGGGGATTACCTAATAAATCAGGAAACCTCAGTTTCACTGTTTTAACTTCTTGAAAAGAAAGTGGGAGCACAAATTACATAAAAAACCAAAAGGTATAAGTTTTCAAACCTCTGGAAAAATATATCCTTTCCTCCCACCCCTGTCCCTATAAAATGTGAAAGAGGGCATAATTGCAATCTAAAATTAATTATTAAGATTTTGGAGGAGCTTAACAGATTTCTCAAGCAAATTTTTCTGTAACGCCACAAGTAATTTAAAATGTATTTGGACTTGTGTCCTGATAAACCTTGGGATGAATGTGAAGAATGGAATGCAAAGGTTAACTTATTTGTTCCTTCAAGTACTAAAGAGCAAAGTTTGGAGGATCACAGGAGACTAAGGAACAGCAGATTGCATAAAATAAGAGCTCAGTGCAGAAACATAAAACTAATGACACAATATACTGAAGAATCGCAATTTGTTCTGGAGACAATTTCATTTGAAGGAGTCCTGTTAGCACTTGTAATTGATTCAGTATGACCTCAGTGTATTTGTCAGGGGAAAAAAATAATAAGCTTGTTTTCATGGTATCTAGGTGAACAAGGTCAAACCAAGGCATGAAATAAGATAATACCAATCCTAGTGTAAATATGAGAACACTTTAGAGGCTAGCTAAAATACTATAATGACTTTTCCAAAGTATATCTCTCCTATGAGAGGTTTGAATGATATTTCTCTGCTGTCTTTAAGGGTATGTGTTATCCACAATAAACCCAAGGAACTGTCCATAATAAAATGAAGAAGTTGTAGTTCCAAGAATAATAAGTATTTACTGTTTAAGCAATCAAACCTAGCTTTTCTTTCTTGCAAATGGGAAGTGCTGTTTGTTTCAAAGCCTTTGAATTCTTTAATAAGCAATGTAGCTGATGATACAGTAGCAGGATGTACCTACTGTAGCTAACAAGGAAAATAAGAAAGGAGATTTGTTTCCTGAAATTTACTGTTGAGTACTGCTGTCACTTAGGATGGCAGCTCAGCTAGAGGAAAGCAAAGTGTGGCAGGGCACAGCTCTCCCCATCATTACCAGTGTCCTGGCTCACTCCACAGAGTGCTTCAGGTGAAGGTCCAGGGCTTTGTTCTGTAACAGGGCTAATATTAGCTTGTAATATATCATAGTGAAAAGATTGACTTTTTGGATCATGGCAATTGGTTTATTCTCCAAATTATTAAGATGAATAGTTACTGTAATTGCCATCTCAGCTATGGCAGTTGCAGATGCTGTCCTTTGTATGTTAGAGCCTTTTAAAAATCTAGGTCATTTGCCTCAAGTACATTCTATTTTCGATTTGTTACCTTGTGTTTTCATGAAGTGCCCTCTTGTCCTTCAAAACAGGAAGGCTCGGTTGGCCCCCTCTGTTTTCCTCTTTCTGTTGTATAACTGGCTCATATCTTTTTTTGTGTTTTATTTTTAAATCTTTTTTTAAATGGGAGAACATGTCCCCTTCATTTCTGTTCATCATTCCATAATCTCATTTTTTTTCCTTTTTGTTTTAGCTTTGTTTCCTAGGGCTTGCATGTGAACTCACTTTCTTTATAGGTGTCTATGTACCCTTATATGTCAATCTATAATCTCATTCAATTCACTGATCACTTTTATCTAAATTTGTCAGGGGACAAACATCTCAAAGAAAATTAGTTTCCTATAAAAAACCTTAAAAGAAGTGGTTAAGAAAAGGTAGCAATGTGACCTCACTTTAGCAGACATCAGAGAACTCATACCTGAGAGGGCCTGAGAGTGCCCTGGGGAAATTCTCACTCAAAGGAGCTCTGATGCCCACTAGCAGACAGTTGCCAGGACATCATGGAAGTACCTGTTTTTAATGAGGGGTCTAATTGAGAAAGGAGGAGAAATTGAGAAACTGCCAGCATGTAGTGGAAAAATACTTGCATTTTACCTCTTCACTTTAAATAGCTTTTGAAGTTCTGCCTTTGAGCTTTCTGCTGTGCAATAAGGGGCTAAACCACCACCAGTTCCTTTAATCTAACAAGATGACCCAACTGTACCAGCCCCACAGGGCCAACCTCCCTGCCTCTAGCAAAGAGTGAGACCAGAGCAGCTCTCGAGGGCACCGGAATGGCTCTGAAGCCTGGCACAGTAATAATCACAGCCACAAGGAATTCACCCTTGTTGTTGTTCCTGATGCTGAGTGTGCTCCGTGTTAGTGCCAGAATTGGGAACCTGCTCACAGGCATAAAAAACCCTCAGAGCTGCAGTGGGGACAGTGTCAGTGAGAAGAAATTCTATGCTATGAAATAAGGATATGTTTAATGCGTAAGTGTTAGGACATGTTAAAACAACCCTAGAAATGAGTGTTGGCTCATAAGCATATATTTATTTTAGATCAAACCAGGTCACATTTTCATTTTTACACTCACTATGTTCTATTCTGTTAATTCTGTAATAATATTAATTCTATTTTGTGTGTTCAGGAGAATAAAAAGTATCTGAATGGGGACATTTATATTGTTCAGCCACAGCTGAACTGGAAATAGTAGAGGAGGTCAAAGAGGATGATAATGGTCTCTGTGTATCCTTAAGGAATATCCTGAACTTTTTTTTCTCACCAGTTGTTTGTTATTACTAATATGAAATATCAGCCTGGGGAATATGCATCATCATTCCTGGTCCTGCTATATGCTTCTCTGTGTTAATCTCCTACAAGAGATGACTCCAGTAAAAAATTAACACAAAGACAGGGCTTGTGAAACTGAATATTCATGTGAACAGTGTCAGTGAAGAGAATTTTTCTAGCGCCTGACTGTTCAAGTACAATTTGCTTTGTGTAAAATGAAATTATTTTGTTTGCTTACTCTTCTTCATACAAAACTGGTTCTGACTGCACGTGCTAGTTGACAAGAAACTTGAGGCTTATTGAGAGAGGCTGATCCCCACAGTACATGCTGATCAGAATAAAGAAGATATTATTTTCATATAACTGGAAAAAAAATTGCCTATTTTCCCTTGAAACAGTCACTAATACTCATAAGGTGATGTTATCAGTTACTAAGGTAACATGGATCAAGAAACATATTTGCTTATCTTCCAAGGGCAAAAGGTTTAATCATGGTTGGGAGACAATGTTACATTAACCTAAAGTTTCTACCACAACAGAATACAATCTGAATCATATTTTGAGTGTTTGCTATTAATTATATGTAAAAATACAGCTCTTATTCTAATGTCATCAGTTATGATAAGGACTGACTTATAGTATAGGGTGTGTAAAAAACTGTTCCACCCATTTGTATATATATATATATTTATATACTTTTAGAACTGTTTACTTGAGAAGATTTATTGTTTGGGTCTTAGAAGAGTAACTTTAAAAGGACTGGAAGGCAGTTCTGCCTACCATTCTGGATAAGTTTAAACAAAAAAAAAAAATCACATGTGTATGTGTTTCAAAGATGTGGTAGCCAAACGTACTTCACTACAGGTTATCAGAGTCAAGAAATAAAAATTTTTTTGAGGTTCCTTTTTGTATGTGGGACACTGCTGCCCAGAGATTAGAGCATATGACTTCCTGATAGTGCTGGTCTTTGGCTTCAGGTATCCCTTTTCTCTGGATAACAAAACTGGAAAGAGGGAGTGTAACTCCAGTATGCACTCATCCTTCTCCCTGGCAGGGCTTGAGCAATATGAAGGAAAGCAAAGAGGAAACAGTTTCTTGTTTTGCAGTGTTTGACTTTGATTTTTACAAACAGCAAAATCTGACATTTAAACTAAGGAACACTGCAAAGGCTCACATTTATGAAAAGGTAAGCTAGCACAAATCTTTCTTTTTCTTGTTGTTTTTTACAAGAAAACACTAGGAAAGTACTTCTTAGTTGATGATATTGCTCATCAATCGCTATTGAAAGTCTGATCAGGTGGTGAAGTTATCCTTCAGCCTGCAAGAAGGATTACAGTGACAATGACTGCTTTTGGGACACAAAGTAAAATTAACTTCTAGGTTATCCCCGTCAAGGACCATTAAGTCCTGAACTATGAGGGACACTGTGAACAAGTCATATTTTAACCTCCCGTGAGCACAAAAGCAGGCAGGTTCTTCTCCTCCCCCAACAAATCCGACCTTCACAAAAATTTATGTGAAAATGAAAAAATAAAAGGAAGCTGTAGCCCTGCCAAACTCTGATGATGTGACTCATTCTAATTACTGGTATTTGAAAATTAAATGGCCTGAGTTTCATTCGGTAGTTTGTTGCAGGAAGAATGATTTAAGCAAGCTCAGAGTTGCAGCACCTTTTACAGCAGGTGTGAAACAAGGCATTCATTTTTCTTTTAACAGTGTCCTTGTAAGCATAATAACAATTAGGAAGCCAGGGCTTCACATCAGAATCTCCTGTGCGCTCTGACATTACCTCCTTGGGCTACTTCATCACTTCTAATTTTCTCAACAAGTTCCTCAAATAAGAACTTTGATAAAATGACATTGAACAACATTAGATGTAGACGATTTCTGTAAGAGCAAAACATGTAAGAGACAATGACAGCCAGAGCACATGCACTGCTAAGTAAGCTTCTTAATTGACTGAATTTCTTCCCATTTGAATGTTCTCCCCTTATTATATTAAACCAGAATATCCACTACACCCAAACAGTAATTCTCATTCTATGTATAGAATTGATGAGGAAACAAGAGCCATCTTATGAGAGCCATGGTGGGTTTCCTTTCTATTGCTATTTTTTAATATAGTATTCATCTAACAGAAAAAGAGAAAGGATCAGAGGACTTTATGGTAGCAATGATAACACTACCAACTATTTTTTATAAAAGTCACAACACATTTGTTCATTTCACATATTGCTGTATTTTAGCAGACTGACTTTTCATTGACTTTGTCTTTAAAAAACACATCGGTTTCAAAAGATACATGAGTTTGCAGTGCTGTCTCAAAAACAGATGATGGACTCTCTTGAAGGAAATTTTTCAGCACTGAAAAATTTCAGTGTTTCTGATAAGTCTTTTTGCAGAAATATAAATTCACGATTTTGAGAAAAGTTAAATGAGGCACAGCTTTCAGATTTAGGGTAGAGAGGGGGCATAAAATGTTAACTAACTTGTGATTCTTGAGTTTATGCAGGATCCTGGAATAATTTTATGTAATTTAAAATATGTTTTGAATATAATTTACACTGATATTTTCAAATATGATGGTAATTATTTCCACTATTTTTATTACTGAGGAATTTCTACTATTTTTATTAATGAGGAAAATGCACCAATTCAGGCTATTAAGCACGTCTTGTTAGCTTTTGAAACTGTATTCTATACATCATCCAACAACAGTAGGGCAAAATCAAGGTTTTTCTAACTGTTTATTTTCTAAACTAGGCTCTAAAAATTATAGAACTGCAGTTGCTGCTTTTTATTACAAGTCATGTTTTCCTCATTGCATAGGATGAAGGACAAGACTGAAGGACTGATGTACTTTTTTAGGCTGTTCTCTAAATGAACTTCTTAAGAATAATGAAATGATAAATCAGATTTATAAACACAAGTTGTGATGAAATACTGAGAATTTCTATGTATGAGACAGAAGTGAATGTATATGTCTAATGTGTGCTGTTTTTTCATTTTGGTAACCAGCTATTGTGAAAATGCCAGCATATATCACAAAACCAAGCAATGTGTATTTTGATATGGCTCATCTCAGCTGTGCACTATAGGTACAGGTTTTGTAAAGTATACAAATTTCCTATTTTTTCTCATTTTCTTGTGCCCTCATTTCCATGCAAGGTGGAAAAATGTCCTTAAGATTGGAAAACCAGGAAAGATTTGAATTTGAATTTTACAAAGGGAGCTAATGAAATAAGTACAGGAAGACTTCATTAGAATGTATTACCCTGTATGCTGTTAAACTTACATTTTCAACACCAGTTAAGAATTATTTATTAAATGAAAAGACTTATGGAAAATCAAGCATATTTTACTGACAATATGTAATTATCTCATAGTAAAGAAGAGTCTTTCATCCTCAGTTCCATACAGATTAAAACATATTTTCTTTAAATGTTCTTCAACACTCTTGAACACTTACAAGTTAATTTCTAAATAAAAGTTTATGAGGGTCATACTGACTCAAGTAGAAGCCATGGAATAGTAAGCATTGCATATGACTCTGGCAGACTGCAGAATCCTGAAGAATCTCCTTTTAAGATAGGTTTTTTTTCTATATACACATTGTATATAATGTCAGTGCAATAGTATACATTGTATAGATCCTGTTAGTGCTATAGTTCCAATAGGTAATCTGCAGAAAGCTTAGGAAATGAAGCATATATAGTGAATATATATCTCATTTATGGAGCTATCTGCTAAGTCTATACCTAAATACTAAGAAAGTCCAGAATTATTGATGCTCCAGTTAACCAGAGCAATGAATGTCTGAAAAACAAGTTACACAGGAAGGATATGCAATATGTACAGATTAAAGGAAGATGCTAACAGCTGTGCTCTGGAATGAGTAAAATACATGGTACACCTCCAAAGGGGGATCGATATTAAATGGCCAGCAAATATATAACCCTCCATACTTCACTGAAGTATTTCTGCCCACTTATATAAGGAAAAAAAAAGGAAATGAAGATTATAATAGGAAAAGATGGGAAACAGATGAATATTGAAGAAGTGTTTGCAACTACTTTAGTATGAAATTTAAATTATACTACAAAATTACCTCATTTCATTTTCATTTCAGGAAATGGAGAACCAAAAATATGTTGCAATAGTTTCTAAAGGAGAAAAGATCTCTATAGAGTGGTTATTTGCGCTGTTATAACTACATTCTTGCATTTTTGGAGTGCTTTTCCTAGTGTACAGTTTGAAATTTTGTGAAGGTTGGCAGGTAAGCACAGAGGAATACACAGACAAAATGGGGCGAGTCTGTTACCCAGTAGATCTTATGTTGGGATAGTGGCTCCTGACTCTCAGTGAGCACCTGGTCTGCTCCCCATCACTACTGGACCTTGGGGGAAAAAAAAAGCAGAGGGCGTTATTTCCTAATCCCCTGGGATGGAGGTGGATCAAGTAGTAGCTTAATTTTCTTTATACAAAGGGTAGCTTAATCATTGTTCTGATGACTGTACTTTGACCACTACATGCTCTGTTGATTCATAATTTACTTGTATTATTTGGCAGAAAGAATTTGATGCTCGATTTTGAGTTGAGCCTATAATTTGGAAAAAGAGTACTGAACTAAATCTGATTCATTAGTTCCAGGGGTTTTGTGATACACACACCTGTCCCCTAAAGCTGTGACTCTGCTCTCAGGTTGAATAACCACATAATTCACAAAAAGCGACTACGCAAGAATCGGTGGAGATGATTTCTTCTTTGATGACATATAAATTAAGGTTTCATATTAAAAAACATGCTACTGTGTATCCTGGTATTGAGAATGTCAAAAGACCTATAAATTTAGCTTTTTCAACATTTTCTATTGACTTTTAAGAAATATTTAATTCAGTTCTTGTAATGCAAATTGTATCAGGAAGAAAAAGTAGATTAGGGGACTGGCTTGTGTTTATTGACACAGTGCTATGATGAGATATAGCCTGTTGCATACTTATATGGCCATTCTGATGACATGCACATGAAAAGAATTATTTTTCACATGAGGTAATCACCTTGAATTATTCAATGTGCAGCTTCTTCCTTCCATATCTATCATATATTACTGCTGGGTCAGATAAATCAGTGTTAGATGGTGGTGACATATTTCAGTCCAAAGTGGGCTTTTAAAGATGAATTATAAACCCCTAAAAATAAAATAGGACTTTATCACGGGACCTTTGACTACAGAAGCACTAGTAAGCATAATTAATACTGAGATCAAGAATGGGCAATCTGCTGCAGTCCTCCACTGGGGAAGGAACATTACATGAGTTAGAATGCCTCATGTAATGAAAAGAAAGAGATCTATTATTACCATAAACTCTTCTAGTTCCATTTTCTTTACCTCCAAATCTGTATTGACCACCATAGTACTGTCTATGGAATATGATCATTGTACACATGGTTGTCTCAGGAATTCTAAAATAAATAGAATCCATCCTGAAGCTGCAATATATGGTGAGAAACCAGACTGTAGTTAATGGCCAAATAGGAAACAAGTATCAGAAATTAATGAAAGGGTAACATCAAAGAGGAAATTGGGATAATTCTACCTATGCTATATCTTTATAGAGGAATAAAATTGAACTGGCCTTGCCACTCAAGCTACAAGGACCCTGATTAGGCAAGCTGAGAGTAGGTAACAGGAGAAGTGCTTTTAAGATCAGGTGGAATCATAGCTCTTTGGAAAAAGCCCCTTTAACAAGGATTTATAAAAGAGGAGCATCCATTGTTTGGTGACAGTGAAAAGCAAGGTCAAACTTACCCTGATAGTCGTCCGTGGATTCCTGAACAGTGAATTCCACTTATACTTGGCCCATCAAAACACAACTCTGAGTTTCTCATACACCTTGGATTATCACTGTATTCATATTTATAGTTTTATGCATACTGTCACATATACCACTCACAAAAAATAGAGGCAACATCTTGCCGTATTTATGAATAAAGCAAAGTGCAGCTCAAGTTTGCTGCCAATTTCATTTAAGCCAACTGTAGATCTTTTTACCATTCACAAATATCAGCACAGGGTGACTGAAATATCTGTGTAAAATGTGTAAAATTTTTCTTTGAAAATGACCTTCACAAAATGTATTTATTTTTAAACATTCCTATATATTTTTTCCATTTTCTTTTAAATTGTATTTTAAAACAAAGCATGAGGAGACGGAATAGTAAATCCTACTAATTTGAAAAACTGACCAAAAAAGTTTTAATTAAAAAAAAAATCCACACCAGCCTCTTCTTATGTCTTCTGCAATCTCCATGTTACATGGAGCATGTGGTGTAGCTGTCCCTCACTTTCATGTATTTGTCTGTCTTAAGTGTCCTTAATTTTTTTTTAGTTATCATTTATATTTTCCCAGGCCACAAAACACCAGGATTCTGTCCACTGCACCATATAAAACCATATTGCTTTTTGTCGATTTTTGTGGATGCAGTTAATAGCTGTGAGTCTTAACTTTTTATGTACAGCCTGTTCCTCTATATTCTTGTAATAGGGAAGGGACAAGGTTTACAGGGAAAGGAGATATCTTTTGCTAGAATAACTGGGAAAGATGTATGGATTTTCAAAAATACAATTCACAGATGTAACTGCAGGAAATTTTCTTAGATCAGTATAGCTACAGCAACATTGCAACTGCAAAATTGCAAACAGGAAAGTACAAAAAGGTGCATAAAGAAAAAGAATCAAGTACCTTATTTATGAAGGACATATTTTATATCTATAATATACTGGTTGACAGGAAAGTGTACCTGTAAGTTTATTTATTTTCTCTGACATCCCAGTTGGTTTTAGTAAAAAATTTTCTTTATACCATGCCTTGCTTTTATCCATCATGGCTGTAACAGTGCTTCTACTTTTTGAATATAGCCTTCACCTTGTCTAAGCTTCATTTCACTGTTGTTCCTGCTTTCTCTGTTCTCTTACTATACCAGTAAATCTGTAATGTTCATCTTGCTGAAGCATCTATATTTCTTTCCTTTACTTTAAGCCACCCAGAACTTGGATATATAAAGGCTGAAGCTTAAAGTCTGGTACAGTTTGGTACAGTGTCCTTTTATCAGACAAGCATAAGGCATATGCAACTATATAATTACTGTAATAATTCTGTAATAACAAAAATGCCATAATAATTCTTATTTATCCACAAAAACACTGAAATCTCCACATATCACTGCAAAAGATTGAATGCCAACGAGTGGTTTTGAACATTTAAAGATATTGAAATATTTAAAACCTCCATTTAAAAGTTGCATTCATTCCATCAAACATTTAGAAATATTTAAAAGCTTTATTCAACATTCTCACTCACCTTTTACCTTGGAAAGGAGGGACTGAGGACAGCAATTTCTTATTTTACCTTCTAAAATATCTTAAAAATTTGATTAAAAGAAAAAATGCCTCAAGTCTATGCCTATTATTCTGTTTATATTTGGGTTCCTTATTAAGGCTCTTAGAAACAAAAAAGAAGAAAAGGCAGCTGTATGCTTTGTTCTATCTGCTATTTCATGTCAAAGTGAAACAACTCCATGAAAAGCTGTAAACTCTCCTCACTGAAGACAACATGATCACCTAAATCTCAGTCAGTGCAAAACTTCTGTACTGACCAGAAATTTAATCCATCTTTGGAGTTTTAACAAAATGGTCACTAAGTCCCTAGAGCTGCCTCTCTGCAACACCTGTTATCATCATCAGCAAACTGAGTTTGTGCAAAGCCTCCTGGGGATACAATGAAGAGAGAGGTGCTACTCCAGGTGCTCAATCATAAGACGTTTTAGTGAAAACTCTTTCCAGGGCAGGTTCATTGTCTCTACCGGACAAATGTGGGTTTTGCCTATTTTTAAAAACAATTAAAGCCTGTGTTGGACAATAAGAACATTTATTAAATTGCTGCACTGGAAACTTAAAAATCTCTTCTTGGTGGGAAACTTGAAGCAATTGGTCATGCCCTATCACTGTTGGTCAGATGAAATCTGCATGAGTGAGGCTGGAACCGCTGCAACAGCTATTCCAGGAAGATCACCTCTGAAACAACAGACACTGCTCCCCTGGCCATCACATCCTTCTCAGAGACAGCACAGAAACGGACAGAACAAAAGTGCTTATGGAATGAAGTAATGGACAGCAGAATAGGAAATGAGAATACAAGTTCCTAGTTTGAGAAGGAGGGTTGAATAAGCGTGGGGCTAGAAAGCACATCCAGTTTTGCAGGGGATAGGGAAGGGCCTTGAAGTGAATTCTTACAATAGAAGGGAGATAGGGGCTTTAACCTGGACGTTGCAGAGGTTGTGGATCTCTGTCCTTGGAGACACACTTCTTCCTTTAAAGACCCAACTGTACAAAGACCCAAAAAACCCAAACTCAGTGCTGAATCCAATTTGAGCAGGAGATTGGACTAGATATGTCTCAAGGCTTCATCCGAAATGAGTGGTGCTTTGAGTCAGTGACAGCTGTATGTGAGCAGCTCCGTAGTGGGAGTGCTGTAGCATCGATGGCCCAAGGACGTGCTGAACTGAGTGTGCAGATTAACCTGTTTATGCAGGTGAAGGCCTGTCCTTACCATGATTATCAAGAAGGCAGGGATAGTGCCTACACAGTTAGGAAGGACATTTTTGTGGCACAGGAAATCAAGTATTCAGCCTATGTTGTATGCAAGGCATTTGAACTATGAAAGCAACAGGACACAAAAGTTTTCACTTAAACCAGCATATTTTATGTCATCCATGGTCTTGGAGAGATTCTGACCTTTGCTTCCTATCTCCCTGAGTTTGAGTGGCTCTGGACTGGCACCCTCTGCGCCTCTGACACGCAGCCCTTTGTTGCAAATGAGCTTACGGATGTTACTTCTCCATGGACACAGTTGTGGACAATTTTCTGTTATCTACTGCTTTTTCCTCTTTTCTTTCTCTGTGTTGAAGCTACTGGTACTCTTTTATTTGCTACCATGTTTTTATTCCTTGACACATTTTTCAACTTCTGGATACTGATCCGTGTTCCCCATCTAAGCCATTCTCTCTTCCATCAACGGATGTGTTAGTTACTATTAACCTTCCTTGTATATTTCCCTCCTCCAAAATATTTTTGTTACATTGTATAAAATAAAAGGGTTTTTTTTAAATCTTTCTTTCAAGGACTTTCTCTTTTTCTTTGAGCTTTTCTCAGTAATTTTTCAATCACATCCGAATGTCACAAAGCTAGTCACATATATGGGTTACAAATGTAAGGAAGCTGTTTAGCTTGACACCCTTCTGAAAGCATATCACCACCTGTGAGAACAGATTGTGTCGACCATTTATGGCTGCAATAGTGCTCAAATTTTATCATCTCTCAGGTAAGAGGCCACAGCCTTGACTAGACCATTCATAATGAAATGTGACGGACGAGATGGAGAACCCTGTCATCCTTGTATTCTATATTACACATTGTCATCCTGTCAAGTCAAATCTAATATAAATGAATCACATTAATCAGAAAATGTGAATTTCTATTTTACAAGCTAAAGGAGCATAACATCTTCAATTAGACTAGTTACCTAAAATTAGCTACTGACACAAGAAGGTATACATGGTCAATTTGCCTGGATAAAACTTAAAATCAAGTAAGACAAAATAGATAATATATATTTCCAGGATGAATACAAGGCTGTAACTCATCCTATGGGCCATAATGACATCATATGAAACCAAAATTAATTCAGCTATATATCCAGTTTGGGGTCATCTGTTGGTGTACAAGTTATAGTACGTATTTTAACCTTAAATTACTGATACTCTTCATCAATATTTCAGTTCTTTGGTTGAAAAAGATGATAGAAGCAGAGGTCCACCTTGCAAGCATATTCTTAGATCCTGTGCTTCTCTGAGATCCCAGCAATGAAAAAATGATAACAGGCTGGGTAGATCTTTCATTTTTGTTGGTTCAGTGCACAGTAGAAACATATTTTCTACAAGTTTATTAGAATGATATAAATAGAGGAAAGACAAATAGGGAGAATATACTTGAGAGACACATGAGCAAGGGCATAAAAGGCCTGAGTGTGGAAGATAAGGAAAGTTGCTTTCTAGATGTCCTCACCCTGAAGCTGAGGCCAGAAATTGCTGAGAACCTCACAAGGTAGGGTGCTAGCTCATGATCAGATGATTTCCCTGTCCTTAGAGGAGGGCGGGTATGTTTCCTTTTCAAATAGACCAGTTCTTGGCACCTCTGTGCACCAAAGGTGTCAGTGTTTAGACTATCATTAGCCAATTATTGACTTAGAGATGTGTAGATCTGCTTCTCAAGGCTAAGTTAGCTCTTGCTACCAGTGTGGCAGAAGGAAATTAAGCACACACTAGAGTCTTAGCAAAGATTATCAGATATTTCTAACCTTCTTCACAGGGAACCAGGGTTTAATTCAGAGATTAAGTGCTTTTCTTACTAGTTGCCTTCTGGATGTTCAGAAACTGAAACAAAATACAGGAAGCAAAAAATCTCTAAAGATTCCAGGTTTTAAAAACTTTATCTTCCTTCCAGACAGACCAGAATTATAATAATTATAGAAATAATAAATATCAATAAAAAATCACATTATAATCCAGCACTCACAACACTAATTTCCTTTAGGTTTGTGCAGCCATGATTGTATGATTGACACAGAAAGCTCTGTACCACAGCTAAGTAAATATCTGCTCTCTCCCTTTTCCAGTTCTCTTTTTTGTCAGGCTTATTTTCCCTCTCCTTGCATATTGCTCATGGCTCACCGTTTTTCACATATTTCTTCTCTTTCTGAGACTAAATTCCCTCAAAATCCGCAATCACTTTTATGTAATATGGGTTACTTCCTTTTCCAGTAACAGCTCAGATTCCTTGATTAACTTAAATCTCAGTTAGTCTGGCAGCTTACTCGCTTCTAAAGAAATCCACTTCCAATAGAGAAAAATAAAGAGAATAAAGACACATAGATTTTGAGACCTACGCAATGATCATGTAGTTTGACCTGCTGCACAATGTAAAACATCATCTATTGATTGCAGCATCTGGTTCTTCATCAAGCTTTAAATCTCTCACTGTAGTCACGTGTTATAAAACACAGTTTTTTTCTCTAGTTAGCTTTTCTAATATGTCACCTCTTCTCACTGTGCAAATCTTCTCTTTAAAAGGAAAGTTGATAAACATCAGAACTTGTCCTGTGACTTTTCCAGAATGGTCCTACTCATACATTAGGAAAAAAGCATGGCCACAGGCAAAGATTAAATACTTTGGGCAAAAGGTGAACAGGAAAAATGTTGCTTTCCTTATTGTAATTGGACAAAGACAAAGGATAACAGATGAATGCAGAGACAGAATTTCAACAAATGATGAGACAGTACATGTTCATTGGGCAGATGAATATCCCCTTTCAAATGTCTGGCTGCATCTGTTGTGTGCATGAAATGGAGGAATTTTGGTCACATAAAAGGGTAGAGGACACAAGGAAGTATCTTCCTGTGCCATAAATAACCCACTAAACCACCTCTGTCCACTTCAATACAGTGTTGAAGAGACAGTTGGAGAACAGAGCATCAGACCAGTTCACTCAGTGGAATTTATCCATCCTGCAGGCTGCAGACCAGTCTGAAGAACTGTTTGAGGGCTCAGGCACATGAATGACTTAGAGTAGCTCACCATGAAATTTTCCAGATGGAATTCATCATGATTACCCTAGGACAGCAGTCTAGGATTAGAAGAATGATGTCATGGGTGCCTCTGTCTCTGCACTGACTCTCTGAAGGGAGCCTAAATTACTTTGATTAATTCTGCCTTTCATTTCAGATGAATTTCACCCCATGCTCACATGAGGTGTGAGCTCATCCTCATTGTACTGCTCAGCTTAAGAATCAAAGGTTTGCCCTGAATAAAGGGTATCATGCAGTTACATTGACACAGATGATGAGCAGTAATATAATAGGAAGCTACAATCTGACTGTCAGATCTTTACAAAATTGAGTTCTTACAACCTCTGAGAATAAAATGGACCTTATTTTGTTGTTACATCTCTGTTTTGAGAGCAGAAGTTCTTTATAGACAGCACTTTCAACCATAATTCATTCAAACACTGTACTAGCAAAATAGACAATGAAGAGCTTCAAAATTATATTTGTGATCTAAAACCAGAAAAATACTTTGGATAACAAAATCATTTATCATTTTCTTGGCATGGATATGTAATATTTTTGGAAAACCTCAGAAAATCACACAACTATGGGAAGAGTTTGACCCAGCTTGTATCCCAGAGGTAAATCACTCAGCAAGGTTCAGAGGAGACAGAAGATCACACTGGAAATCTTGCTTTAATCATGCGGAATACTTGTACCTGACTGGGAAAGACAGATTAATTGTATACATTAAAGAGTAATGTTATAATTTTCCATTTCAGTATCTTTTCACTTTTTAATCAAACACCTCCAGCATCTTTTGACAGTTTTGTTTAGGTTTTTTAACAAGTTAATTGAAAACACTAACAGGATTCAACAATTGTATTACTTTAGACTTTATCTTTTGTATTTCTTTCTCTCTGTACCTCTCATAAAGATAGAATCATAGCATATCCTGAATGGGAAGGGTCACACAAGAATCACTGAGTCCAGTTCCAAGGCCAGCACAGGACAGATCCCATAGTCACACTATGCATCTGAGAGCATTGGTCAAACAATTCTTGAACTCTGTCAGGCTTGGTGCTGTTACCACTCCCCTGGGGAGCCTGTTCCAGTGCTCAACCGCCCTCTGGGGAAAGAACCTTTTTTAATATCCAACCTAAACCTCCCCTGACACAACTTCAGACCATTCCCTTGGGTCCTGTCACTGATCACCACAGAGAAGAGATCAGTGCCTGCCCCTCCTCTTTCCCTCACAGGGAAGTTGTACAATTAATTTTAAATACTTGTAAGTAATGCCATTTACTTGTGAGCTGTATAGCAGATCACTTGAAGAGCAGCCTGTTCAGGGGTTCACTAATGTATTTCATACTACCATAAAGAACCATTTCTGGCCAAAACTCTGGCACGCGGTCCAAAATAATAATTACCTGTGTCACTAGCAACTAAAAGGGACTTATATTGCTTTTATATTAATTTCTAGAAATAGTACAAGTTTTTAATTTCTATTTTTGGGCTTACAATATAGTACAAACTTTTCTGAAAATGTGATAATATATAAGTGGCAATATAAATAGGTTGCCTTTTCCAAGTTTTCTTACACCCTCCACACACATATTTTATATTTGACTAAAAGAAAACAGACATGACTGTTGTCATAATGTGAAGTTTCAGCTCTGATTTTCATATTTCTTGTATGATAGTGACACTATGTAGTGCAACTGATAGTGCAGTTAAAATTATATTAAGAAAATGAACAGTTTACATGAATCAGGGCTGAATGATGTTTATGGCTCAGTTGTTTGATTGTTATTATACATGGAAAGGAGAGGATACTGTCTATACAATAAATCATGCTATTATTAGCATGGATCATTAAAATATACATTAATCACACGATCTTCACACACTTCACTTATATATAAAAAAAGAATTTTCAATACCAAAGTCAAATTAATATCATCACAACACAAAGACAGGTGGTGTTGTAGAGGTATTATCTCCTTTTTGGCAAGTTGTCTTCTCCATGAGAGGAAATTCAAAGATATTGAGAAGTTAGCAAATGATGAGGAAGTCTTAAAGGCTCTTGTAATAGGAATCCTTAAGTTTTCAGCTTCCTTGGTTTTATCCATTTCTAGCACTTTACAGAACTACCAATAATAAGAAGGAATGAAATATGTATGCTATTTCAAAATATTTAAAGTGAACATTGAAAAACAATCAGAAAATATTATTTTGAAGATTTTACTTATCAGCAGTGCCGTTTCACATAGTTGCCAGAGCTGTTATGAAGACTGGGCAAAGGGTCTGTAGAGTATCCACTAAACAGTAAAATTCTCCATAGAGTTTGAGCCTCTTAGGGGATACAATCTCAGCTGTGCACAGTGTGGAGGATCTACTTCTGCTGAAATCAACAGGAATCCCAGGAACGAGCACTTTGCCAAACAAAACTTCCAAGTCTATGCCTTGTTTCCTTATGAGCAGAAATGGGCAGGCCTGCCCTATTCCAGTCAGCTCCCTATGATATTTATTAGCTCAAGTGTTAGAAACCTCCTTCTCTGAGAGTTTGGTATGAAAGGATTGCTCTTGTATGGATTACTTAGATTTCAGAATATTAGTCTTATGTTCTAACAAAACCTGGATTTTCTGTGGTACTAACAGCTGTTAACATTTAACTTTGCCTTCAAGAGTATGGGGTTTTATAACCTTGACAATAAATATATCAAATTGGAACCAATTAGAAGTTAAACATATATTCCTTTAAAATTGGTAATGCCTGTACTGTTCAGAAAGAAAGAAGAAAAAAAAAAACCAAAACCACTTTAGTTGACTTTATGCCAGTTATAGATTTGAGAAAAAATAAAACCCAAGAAAAATTATATTCACTTGACTGAACGTTATAGGTTCATTCCAGGGTAAGAGGAAATTTACAGACTTGAACTACTGCTTTGGTGACAACTGCATTAGATTCTGAGTGCATGGTGTTGTGCCAGCATCTGGTTGAATGAGAGACAATACAACTATGAAATTGGAGATGAGTGAGTCAAGAAAATCCCAAGTTTATAGAGGTATTTTATCATGATAAATTAAACACCTTTAAGTGTATTTAAATGCTATGCTTTCCTTTGCCCTTTTCCTTCTGAGTATTCATCCCCTCTGGATCTCAAATTCCAGGGTTGAAGAAAAAAAAAAAGGCATTTGGAGAGGAGAGCTGAATATATTCATTCCCCAGAATTTTTCAGTGAAAGAGAGGAGACAATACTTTATCACATATGTTCTGTGGATTGAATAAAAAAATTCAAAAAATGAGTCTGAATATTTTTAATGGAAAAAAAAGCAATTAAAATAAGACAATTAGAAATAAGAATTTAAATAATATTCTTTCTTCCATTTAGGTACTGACTGTGCCTTAGACTTTCACAGCTGTGTTGCATATCCTCATCTAAAGAGGGAAACACCTAAGGAAAGTGTCAGGCAGCCCTCCAAATCAGCAGTTGTTCTTGTTTCCTGACTGTTTTAATTCCATTCACATTCTTCTTTACTCTCACCCAATTAAGCAACCTATATTTCAATTCCTTCAATTCAAAGGGATATCCATTACCACTGTAAGGATCTGAGGATCTTCAGTTCTCACACAAAGTCTGGAATCCATTGTCCATGACCTCATGGATTAAATAAATAAACAAATAAATAAAAGCTGAAAATCCAACAAAGTAAATAAGCAACAGCCCCCAATATAAAAATAGATGGTCACACAAACAGAGGAATTGAAATTCTCTGGGGTCCATAAAAGCTTCAGAGCTCATACTGAATTTAAAAGTGAATAAAACTCAGTGGATACTTCAAAAAGGATTATGCAGTTTTGACCTGTTTTAGATATCTGTGACTTTAATAATGTGACTTTTGTTCTTATCTTCGTTGCTGCTGGATCTCAGATTACATGTAGCCCACTAAAACAGGAAATATTCTGATGCCTAGTTTCTCTCCTCTGCAATATTACCTACCATTCAGACAACTGTAAAAAGCTTAAACCTCCTTGGCCTCAGTTCCCTGAGTGTTTGGTTCCAGCTG